>NW_022979346.1:0-30130 GCF_902652985.1 Pecten maximus
TTTGCATCACCAGGCCGCGTCACTGATGCTACAAGACACTATCGCTTGTATCAAAAGTTACTGTTTGTAGAGACAGGGAAGCTTAAGTTCAGAAACATCATTCAAACTTGACCTATACATAAACACCCGTTAAGGTTTGAATGTATGTAGCCTTGTAAGAACTTGAATCTGACAAAATAGTCTGCCCTTCAATCCTACAACAGCCATAAGAGAGAAAAAAATCTACATTACCTCGTTTGACAGGAAATACTTGACCGGAAGTGGATCGGCCATATCTCCTGTATAATCCAATGGGCGGCTGTTCCTTCCTGGATCTGCAATGTATTGATCTAAGAAGCATTAGCATTTGAAATTATTGAAAGAAACCATCGTTTTACCAACCCGTATTGGTAAAATCGGCGATGTTTTAACACCGTCGCGATAAAATCGAAAGATACTATTGAATAGATTTGCATCACCAGGCCGCGTCACTGATGCTACAAGACACTATCGCTTGTATCAAAAGTTACTGTTTGTAGAGACAGGGAAGCTTAAGTTCAGAAACATCATTCAAACTTGACCTATACATAAACACCCGTTAAGGTTTGAATGTATGTAGCCTTGTAAGAACTTGAATCTGACAAAATAGTCTGCCCTTCAATCCTACAACAGCCATAAGAGAGAAAAAAATCTACATTACCTCGTTTGACAGGAAATACTTGACCGGAAGTGGATCGGCCATATCTCCTGTATAATCCAATGGGCGGCTGTTCCTTCCTGGATCTGCAATGTATTGATCTAAGAAGCATTAGCATTTGAAATTATTGAAAGAAACCATCGTTTTACCAACCCGTATTGGTAAAATCGGCGATGTTTTAACACCGTCGCGATAAAATCGAAAGATACTATTGAATAGATTTGCATCACCAGGCCGCGTCACTGATGCTACAAGACACTATCGCTTGTATCAAAAGTTACTGTTTGTAGAGACAGGGAAGCTTAAGTTCAGAAACATCATTCAAACTTGACCTATACATAAACACCCGTTAAGGTTTGAATGTATGTAGCCTTGTAAGAACTTGAATCTGACAAAATAGTCTGCCCTTCAATCCTACAACAGCCATAAGAGAGAAAAAAATCTACATTACCTCGTTTGACAGGAAATACTTGACCGGAAGTGGATCGGCCATATCTCCTGTATAATCCAATGGGCGGCTGTTCCTTCCTGGATCTGCAATGTATTGATCTAAGAAGCATTAGCATTTGAAATTATTGAAAGAAACCATCGTTTTACCAACCCGTATTGGTAAAATCGGCGATGTTTTAACACCGTCGCGATAAAATCGAAAGATACTATTGAATAGATTTGCATCACCAGGCCGCGTCACTGATGCTACAAGACACTATCGCTTGTATCAAAAGTTACTGTTTGTAGAGACAGGGAAGCTTAAGTTCAGAAACATCATTCAAACTTGACCTATACATAAACACCCGTTAAGGTTTGAATGTATGTAGCCGTGTAAGAACTTGAATCTGACAAAATAGTCTGCCCTTCAATCCTACAACAGCCATAAGAGAGAAAAAAATCTACATTACCTCGTTTGACAGGAAATACTTGACCGGAAGTGGATCGGCCATATCTCCTGTATAATCCAATGGGCGGCTGTTCCTTCCTGGATCTGCAATGTATTGATCTAAGAAGCATTAGCATTTGAAATTATTGAAAGAAAGCACCATCCGTCTGGCCATATTGTCGCTGCAGTCATCCATACGGGATCTGCAATACATTTATCTAAATGTTATGATTGAAAGTATCGTTTAATGATTTAACGTTGAGTTTATCTGGGGGGGGGGGGGGGGGGGGGAAGAGCCAACGCCATTCTTCTAATTTAGGTTCTGTAGGTTCCATAATCCCTTTAGATTTTATTATTTAATTTTAATTGATTTTATTTTCAGTGATTTTTATTGTGATGTTTTTATTTTCATTTCATCATTATTGATGTTTATTTTGGTTATTTATCTGTTTAGTTTTCATTTATTTTATTCATTTATTTTTATTGTGTTATTTTATACAGTTTTATTTTGATCTTTTATTCAGTTGATTGACCTAATTATATTAAAAATTGATTTATCTGTTTAGTTTTTATTTATTCGATTTATTTATTTTTATTTTATTTGATTTTATACAGTGTAGTAATGTTTAATTTTAGGTGGTTTTTGTTTTAGTTTTTTGTTTTTAATTTTTGTAAAACAAATTTAATGGTTTCATAATTCAAATTTGTCGTCACCTTTAGAAAAGAAAAGCAAACATTACCTATGGTAGTACATCACCAGGCTATCATTTGGTCATATCGTCACTCCTGTTGTTCAGGTCCTCTACTTCCATGATCTGCAATATGCTATTATAAGAAGTATTAATATCTGGAAACAAAATCTCCGGAAAAACGGGTGCTTAATAGGCCTATCTGACCCTGTCGAATAATCTTTTGTTAAGTGTATGAACTTGTTGATAATAATCTGAAATTATTTTCCAAAGCAACCTCCATAACAATTGTACTTGTTAGACCACACCTGGATATCCAGGGTAAAACTAAATATTGAAACACATGATCTGACTGAACTGTAGATAAACCACCCCCAAATCACAAGTCAAGGTATTTGAAATAGTCAGTAAAAAACATGCACAATACAAATGAAAACAATAATAAAACATTCAATTTCTTAGTAAACAACCCTAACCCAAAACTAACCTCAAAGTATTTAAAATTCCTGCCCCCAAATCTCATTAGACATCTTTAAAAAAGGTCATTTAAAACATATATATACACAACACACTTTTTTAAACTGTAATCAAACACTGAAGTTCATAGTATACAGGTTCACCTCCCCCCTCCCTCTTGCCCCCCAAATCTCAATCGACATCTTTAAAAAGGTCATTTAAAACATATATATACACAACACATTTTTTTAAAACTAATCAAACACTGAAGTTCATAGTAAACAGGTTCAGCCCCCCCCCTCCCCCCCACCGCAAATCTCAGTCATGTTATTTTAAATGAGCATTTAATATTTTCAATAAAACAACTATATAAAACAAATTATCAAACACTGAAGTTCATAGTAAACAGCTTCATCCCCCCCCCCCCCTTCTTGCCCCCAAATCTCAATCGACATCTTTAAAAAGGTCATTTAAAACATGTATATACACAAAACACTTTTTTTTAAACTAATCAAAACACTGAAGTTCATAATTAAACAGGTTCAGCCCGCCTCCCCTTCCCCCAGCCCTTACCCCAAAATCTCAGTCATGTTATTTTAAATGGATATTTAAAATTTTCAATAAAACATATATATAACACATTATCAAGCACTGAAGTTCATAGTTAACAGGTTCAGCTCCCCCCCCCCCCCCCCCCCCCCACTCTTCTCACCCCCAAATCACAATCGACATCCTAAAAAAGGTCATTTAAAACATATATATACACAACAGTTTTTTTTAAACTAATCAAACACTGAAGTTCATAGTAAACAGGTTCATCCCCCCCCCCCCCTCCCCCTGCCCTACCCCAAATCTCAGTCATGATATTTTGAATGAACATTTATAATTTTCAATAAAACATATATATAACACACATTATCAAACACTGATGTTAATAGTAAACAGGGTCAGCTCCCCTCCCCCCCCTCCCCCAGCCCTACCCCAAATCTCAGTCATCTTATTTTAAATGGACGTTTTGAAATTTTCAATAAAACATATAAACACGCATTATCAAACACTGAAGTTCATAGTTAACAGGTTCAGCTCCCCCCTCCCCCCCCCCCCCCCCTCCCCAGACCTACCCCCAATCTCAGTCATGTTATTTTGAATGAACATTTAAAATTTTCAATAAAACATATATATAACACACATTATCAAGCACTGAAGTTCATAGTATACAGGTTCAGCCCCCCCCCCCCCCCCTTTCTTACCCCCAAATCTCAATCAACATCTTTAAAAAGGTCATTTAAAACATATATATACACAACACAGTTTTTTTTTAAACTAATCAAACACTGAAGTTCATATTAAACAGGTTCAGCCCCCTCCCCCTTTCCCCAGCCCTACCCCAAATCTCAGTCATGTTATTTTAAATGAACATTTATGATTTTCAATAAAACATATATATAACACACATTATCAAACACCGATGTTAATAGTAAACAGGGTCAGCTCCCCCCCCCCCCCCCCCCCCCCCCCCCCTCTTCTCGCCCTCGCCTCCAAATCACAATCGACATTTTAAAAATGGTCATTTAAAACATATATATACACAACACAGTTTTTTTTAAACTAATCAAACACTGAAGTTCATATTAAACAGGTTCAGCCCCCTCCCCCTTCCCCCAGCCCTACCCCAAATCTCAGTCATGTTATTTTAAATGGATATTTAAAATTTTCAATAAAAAATTTATAACACACATTATCAAACACTGAAGTTCATAGTATACAGGTTCAGCCCCCCTCCCCCAGCCCTACCGCAAATCTCAGTCATGTTATTTTAAAATGGACATTTAATATTTTCAATAAAACATATATAACACACATTATCAAACACCGATGTTAATAGTAAACAGGGTCAGCTCCCCTCCCCCCCCTCCCCCCCTCCCCCAGCCCTACCCCAAATCTCAGTCATGTTATTTTAAATGGACATTTATAATTTTCAATAAAACATATATATAACACACATTATCAAACATCGATGATAATAGCAAAACAGGGTCAGCTCCTCCCCCCCCCCCCCCCCCCTCCCCCAGCCCTACCCCAAATCTCAGTCATCTTATTTTAAATGGACGTTTTGAAATTTTCAATAAAACATATAAAACGCATTATCAAACACTGAAGTTCATAGTATACAGGTTCAGCCCCCCCCCCTTCTTACCCCCCAAATCTCAATCAACATCTTTAAAAAGGTTATTTAAAACATGTATATACACAACACATTTTTTTTTAAAATTAATCAAACACTGAAGTTCATATTAAACAGGTTCAGCCCCCTCCCCCTTCCCCCAAGCCTACCGCAAATCTCAGTCATGTTATTTTAAATGAGCATTTAATATTTTCAATAAAACATCTATATAAAACAACATTATCAAACACTGAAGTTCATAGTAAACAGGTTCAGCTCCCCCCCCCCCTTCTTGCCCCCAAATCTC
Source organism: Pecten maximus (assembly GCF_902652985.1). Classification (NCBI taxonomy): domain Eukaryota; kingdom Metazoa; phylum Mollusca; class Bivalvia; order Pectinida; family Pectinidae; genus Pecten; species Pecten maximus. The sequence goes on from NW_022979346.1 coordinate 5,170, forward strand.
AATCGACATCTTTAAAAAGGTCATTTAAAACATGTATATACACAACACACTTTTTTTTAAACTAATCAACACTGAAGTTCATATTAAACAGGTTTCAGCCCCCTCCCCCTTCCCCAGCCCTACCCCTAAATCTCAGTCATGTTATTTTAAAGGCTATTTAAAATTTTCAATAAAACATATATATAACACAACATTATCATCAACACTGAAGTTCATAGTATACAGGTTCAGCCCCTCCCCCCCCCCCTTCTTGCCCCCAAATCTCAATCGACATCTTAAAAAGGTCATTTAAAACATGTATATACACAACACAGTTTTTTTTAAAACTAATCAAACACTGAAGTTCATATTAAACAGGTTCAGCCCCCTCCCCCTTCCCCCAGCCCTACCCCAAATCTCAGTCATGTTATTTAAATGGATATTTAAAATTTTCAATAAAAAATATATAACACACATTATCAAACACTGAAGTTCATAGTATACAGGTTCAGCCCCCTCCCCCAGCCCTACCCCAAATCTCAGTCATGTTATTTTAAATGGATATTTAAAATTTTCAATAAAACATATAACACACATTATCAAACACTGAAGTTCATAGTATACAGGTTCAGCCCCCCCTCCCCCAGCCCTACCGCAAATCTCAGTCATGTTATTTTAAATGGACATTTATGATTTTCAATAAAACATATATATAACACACATTATCAAACACCGATGATAATAGTAAACAGGGTCAGCTCCCCTCCCCCCTCCCCCCCTCCCCCCAGCCCTACCCCAAATCTCAGTCATGTTATTTTAAATGGACATTTATAATTTTCAATAAAACATATATATAACACACATTATCAAACATCGATGATAATAGTAAACAGGGTCAGCTCCTCCCCCCCCCCCCCCCCCCCCTCCCCCAGCCCTACCCCAAATCTCAGTCATCTTATTTTAAATGGACGTTTTGAAATTTTCGATAAAACATATAAAACGCATTATCAAACACTGAAGTTCATAGTTAACAGGTTCAGCCCCCTCCCCCTTCCCCCAGCCCTACCCCAAATCTCAGTCATGTTATTTTCAATGGACATTTATGATTTTCAATAAAACATATATATAACATACATTATCAAACACTGAAGTTCATAGTAAACAGGTTCAGCCCCCCTCCCCCAGCCCTACCGCAAATCTCAGTCATGTTATTTTAAATGGACATTTATGATTTTCAATAAAACATATATATAACACACATTATCAAACACTGAAGTTCATAGTATACAGGTTCAGCACCCCCTCCCCCAGCCCTACCGCAAATCTCAGTCGACATCTTTAAAAAGGTCATTTAAAACATGTATATACACAAAACACTTTTTTTAAACTAATCAAACACTGAAGTTCATATTAAACAGGTTCAGCCCCCTCCCCCTTCCCCCAGCCCTACCCTAAATCTCAGTCATGTTATTTTAAATGGATATTCAAAATTTTTAATAAAACATATATATAACACACATTATCAAACACTGATGTTAATAGTATACAGGGTCAGCCCCCCCCCCCCCCCCCCTCTTGCCCCCAAATCTCAATCGACATCTTTAAAAAGGTCATTTAAAACATGTATATACACAAAACACTTTTTTTTAAACTAATCAAACACTGAAGTTCATATTAACAGGTTCAGCCCCCTCCCCCTTCGCCCAGCCCTACCCCAAATCTCAGTCATGTTATTTTAAATGGATATTTAAAATTTTCAATAAAACATATATAACACACATTATCAAACACTGCAGTTCATAGTAAACAGGTTCAGCCCCCCCCCCCCTCCCCCACCCCTACCGCAAATCTCAGTCATGTTATTTTAAATGAGCATTTAATATTTTCAATAAAACATCTATATAAAACAAATTATCAAACACTGAAGTTCATAGTAAAGAGGTTCAGCTCCCTCCCCTTCTTCTCACCCCCAAATCACAATCGACATCTTAAAAAAGGTCATTTAAAACATATATATACACAAAACACTTTTTTTAAACTAATCAAACACTGAAGTTCATATTAAACAGGTTCAGCCCCCTCCCCCTTCCCCCAGCCCTACCCACAAATCTCAGTCATGTTATTTTAAATGGATATTTAAAATTTTCAATAAAACATATATCTAACACATTATCAAACACTGAAGTTCATAGTAAACAGGTTCAGCCCCCTCCCCCAGCCCTACCCCAAATCTCAGTCATGTTATTTTAAATGAGCATTTAATATTTTCAATAAAACATATATATAACACACATTATCAAACACTGAAGTTCATAGTATACAGGTTCAGCCCCCTCCCCCAGCCCTACCGCAAATCTCAGTCATGTTATTTTAAATGGACATTTATGATTTTCAATAAAACATATATATAACACACATTATCAAACACCGATGATAATAGTAAACAGGGTCAGCTCCCCTCCCCCCCCTCCCCCCCTCCCCCAGCCCTACCCCAAATCTCAGTCATGTTATTTTAAATGGACATTTATAATTTTCAATAAAACATATATATAACACACATTATCAAACATCGATGATAATAGTAAACAGGGTCAGCTCCTCCCCCCCCCCCCCCCCCTCCCCAGCCCTACCCCAAATCTCAGTCATGTTATTTTAAATGGACATTTAAAATTTTCAATAAAACATATAAAACGCATTATCAAACACTGAAGTTCATATTAAACAGGTTCAGCCCCCTCCCCCTTCCCCCAGCCCTACCCCAAATCTCAGTCATGTTATTTTCAATGGACATTTATGATTTTCAATAAAACATATATATAACATACATTATCAAACACTGAAGTTCATAGTATACAGGTTCAGCCCCCCTCCCCCAGCCCTACCGCAAATCTCAGTCATGTTATTTTAAATGGACATTTATGATTTTCAATAAAACATATATATAACACACATTATCAAACACTGAAGTTCATAGTATACAGGTTCAGCACCCCCTCCCCCAGCCCTACCGCAAATCTCAGTCATGTTATTTTAAATGGACATTTATAATTTTCAATAAAACATATATATAACACACATTATCAAACATCGATGATAATAGTAAACAGGTCAGCTCCTCCCCCCCCCCCCCCCCCCCTCCCCCAGCCCTACCCCAAATCTCAGTCATCTTATTTTAAATGGACGTTTTGAAATTTTCAATAAAACATATATATAACACATTATCAAGCACTGAAGTTCATAGTATACAGGTTCAGGCCCCCCCCCCCCCCCCCCCCCCCCCCCCTTCTTGCCCCCAAATCTCAATCGACATCTTTAAAAAGGTCATTTAAAACATGTATATACACAAAACACTTTTTTTTAAACTAATCAAACACTGAAGTTCATATTAAACAGGTTCAGCCCCCTCCCCCTTCCCCCAGCCCTACCCCAAATCTCAGTCATGTTATTTTAAATGGATATTTAAAATTTTCAATAAAACATATATATAACACACATTATCAAACACTGAAGTTCATAGTAAACAGGTTCAGCCCCCCCCCCCCTCACCCCAGCCCTACCGCAAATCTCAGTCATGTTATTTTAAATGAGCATTTAATATTTTCAATAAAACATCTATATAAAACAAATTATCAAACACTGAAGTTCATAGTAAACAGGTTCAGCTCCCTCCCCTTCTTCTCACCCCCAAATCACAATCGACATCTTAAAAAAGGTCATTTAAAACATATATATACACAACACAGTTTTTTTAAACTAATCAAACACTGAAGTTCATAGTAAACAGGTTCATCCCCCCCCTCCCCCTGCCCTACCCCAAATCTCAGTCATGTTATTTTAAATGGACATTTATAATTTTCAATAAAACATATATATAACACACATCATCAAACACTGAAGTGCATAGTATACAGGTTCAGCCGCCCCCCCCCCCCCCCCCCCCCCCCCCCTCTTCTTACCCCCAAATCTCAATCAACATCTTTAAAAAGTTCATTTAAAACATATATATACACAACAAACTTTTTTTGAAACTGTAATCAAACACTGAAGTGCATAGTATACAGGTTCAGCCGCCCCCCCCCCCACCCCCCCCCCCCCCCCCCCCCCACCCCCTTCTTACCCCCAAATCTCAATCAACATCTTTAAAAAGGTCATTTAAAACATATATATACACAACAAACTTTTTTGAAACTGTAATCAAACACCGAAGTTCATAGGAAACAGGTTCAGCTCCCTCCCCCTCTTCTCACCCCCAAATCACAATCGACATCTTAAAAAAGGTCATTTAAAACATATATATACACAACACAGTTTTTTTAAAACTAATCAAACACAGAAGTTCATAGTAAACAGGTTCAGCCCCCCCCACCCACCCACCAAATCTCAGTCATGTTATTTTAAATGGACATTTAAAATTTTCAATAAAACATATATATAACACACATTATCAAACACTGAAGTTCATAGTATACAGGTTCAGCCCCCCCCCCCCCCCCCCCCCCCCCTTGTTGCCCCCGAATCTCAATCGACATCTTTAAAAAGATCATTTAAAACATGTATATACACAACAAAATTTTTTTGAAACTGTAATCAAACACTGAAGTTCATAGAAAACAAGTTCAGCCCCCCCTCCCCCAGCCCTACCCCAAATCTCAGTCATGTTATTTTGAATGAACATTGATAATTTTCAATAAAACATATAACACACATTATCAAACACTGAAGTTCATAGTATACAGGTTCAGCCCCCCCCCCCCCCCCCCTTCTTGCCCCCAAATCTCAATCGACATCTTTAAAAAGGTCATTTAAAACATATATATACACAACAAACTTTTTTTGAAACTGTAATCAAACACTGAAGTGCATAGTATACAGGTTCAGCCGCCCCCCCCCCCCCCCCCCCCCCCCTTCTTACCCCCAAATCTCAATCAACATCTTTAAAAAGGTCATTTAAAACATATATATACACAACAAACTTTTTTTGAAACTGTAATCAAACACCGAAGTTCATAGGAAACAGGTTCAGCTCCCTCCCCCTCTTCTCACCCCCAAATCACAATCGACATCTTAAAAAAGGTCATTTAAAACATATATATACACAACACAGTTTTTTTTTAAAACTAATCAAACACAGAAGTTCATAGTAAACAGGTTCAGCCCCCCCCCACCCACCCACCCCCCCACCAAATCTCAGTCATGTTATTTTAAATGGACATTTAAAATTTTCAATAAAACATATATATAACACACATTATCAAACACTGAAGTTCATAGTAAACAGCTTCAGCCCCCCCCCCCCCCTTGTTGCCCCCGAATCTCAATCGACATCTTTAAAAAGATCATTTAAAACATGTATATACACAACAAAATTTTTTTGAAACTGTAATCAAACACTGAAGTTCATAGAAAACAAGTTCAGCCCCCTCCCCCAGCCCTACCGCAAATCTCAGTCATGTTATTTTGAATGAACATTTAAAATTTTCAATAAAACATATAACACACATTATCAAACACTGAAGTTCATAGTATACAGGTTCAGCCCCCCCCCCCCCCCCCCCCCCCCCCACTTCTTGCCCCCAAATCTCAATCGACATCTTTAAAAAGGTCATTTAAAACATGTATATACACAAAACACTTTTTTTTTAAACTAATCAAACACTGAAGTTCATATTAAACAGGTTCAGCCCCCTCCCCCTTCCCCCAGCCCTACCCCAAATCTCAGTCATGTTATTTTAAATGGATATTTAAAATTTTCAATAAAACATATATATAACACACATTATCAAACACTGAAGTTCATAGTAAACAGGTTCAGCCCCCCCCCCCCCCCCCCCCTTCTTGCCCCCGAATCTCAATCGACATCTTTAAAAAGGTCATTTAAAACATATATATACACAACAAACTTTTTTTGAAACTGTAATCAAACACTGAAGTTCATAGAAAACAAGTTCAGCCCCCCTCCCCCAGCCCTACCGCAAATCTCAGTCATGTTATTTTGAATGAACATTTAAAATTTTCAATAAAACATATAACACACATTATCAAACACTGAAGTTCATAGTAAACAGGTTCAGCTCCCTCCCCCTCTTCTCACCCCCAAATCACAATCGACATCTTAAAAAAGGTCATTTAAAACATATATATACACAACAGTTTTTTTTTTTCAAAAAAAAAACATATATATATAACGCACATTATCAAACACTGAAGTTCATAGTAAACAGGTTCAGCCCCCCCCCCCCCCCCCTCCCCCTGCCCTACCCCAAATCTCAGTCATGTTATTTTGAATGAACATTTAAAATTTTCAATAAAACATATATATAACACACATTATCAAGCACTGAAGTTCATAGTAAACAGGTTCAGCCCCCCCCCCCCCTCCCCCCTCCCCCACCTTCCCCCAAATCTCAGTCATGTTATTTTAAATGGACATTTAAAATTTTCAATAAAACATATATATAACACACATTATCAAACACTGATGTTAATAGTAAACAGGGTCAGCTCCCCTCCCCCCCCCTCCCCCAGCCCTACCCCAAATCTCAGTCATGTTATTTTAAATGGACATTTAAAATTTTCAATAAAACATATATATAACACACATTATCAAACACTGATGTTAATAGTAAACAGGGTCAGCCCCCCCCCCCCCCCCCCCCCCCCCTTCTTGCCCCCGAATCTCAATCGACATCTTTAAAAAGATCATTTAAAACATGTATATACACAAAACACTTTTTTTTTTTGAAACTGTAATCAAACACTGAAGTGCATAGTATACAGGTTCAGCCGCCCCCCCCCCCCCCCCCCTTCTTACCCCCAAATCTCAATCAACATCTTTAAAAAGGTCATTTAAAACATATATATACACAACAAACTTTTTTTGAAACTGTAATCAAACACTGAAGTTCATAGAAAACAAGTTCAGCCCCCCTCCCCCAGCCCTACCGCAAATCTCAGTCATGTTATTTTGAATGAACATTTAAAATTTTCAATAAAACATATAACACACATTATCAAACACTGAAGTTCATAGTAAACAGGTTCAGCTTCCTCCCCCTCTTCTCACCCCCAAATCACAATCGACATCTTAAAAAAGGTCATTTAAAACATATATATACACAACATTTTTTTTTTCAAAAAAACATATATATATAACGCACATTATCAAACACTGAAGTTCATAGTAAACAGGTTCAGCCCCCCCCCCCCCCCCCTCCCCCAGCCCTACCCCAAATCTCAGTCATGTTATTTTGAATGAACATTTAAAATTTTCAATAAAACATATATATAACACACATTATCAAGCACTGAAGTTCATAGTAAACAGGTTTTAGCCCCCCCCCCCCCCCCCCCTCCCCCCTCCCCCACCTTCCCCCAAATCTCAGTCATGTTATTTTAAATGGACATTTAAAATTTTCAATAAAACATATAAAACGCATTATCAAGCACTGAAGTTCATAGTTAACAGGTTCAGCTCCCCCCCCCCCCCCCCCCCCCCCCCCCCCTCTTCTCGCCCCCAAATCACAATCGACATCTTAAAAAAGGTCATTGAAAACATATATATACACAACACAGTTTTTTTTTTCTTCAAAAAAACATATATATAACACACATTATGAAAGACTGATGTTAATAGTAAACAGGTTCAGCTCCCCCCTCCCCCCTCCCCCCCCCCCCCCCCCCCGACATACTCACACCCAGCACTGGATCAGACCACATCTTCTGAACAGCAAGACTCGAGCAAAAGTGACGCTAAACTTCCTAACACTGAACAAATTTCAATCTTTTTAATCGATTGACGGGCATCCAGTGAAAACACTGGTTACAAAGGGACAGTTTGTAAGCAATATTTTCACTGGTCAATATGGTCACGTTGGAATGAATTCATACGCAAACACGTGATATCGGTCCTCTGTCGCGCATTGTTACAACTGTAAAGACAAAAGTTATCATATAGTGCGCACAACATGTGTCTAAAATGTCTGGTTATAATTTACATTTCCTGAAGTTTGATGATATGAATGATAGAAAATCATTCATAGAATGAGTATATGTAGGTTTGAAAGACTGAAGCCTTGCGTCTGAAAAGACCGAGTGTTTTCTTTACACTTTTTTATGTTGTATATTTGCACGTGCAGATTGTGCGAGATGGACTTGGCGTCACGTAGTGACGTATACAGGAACAAATGGCAATTAGGAGATGGCTATTATCCCCCGATGTTTATGGTTTTTCGAAGAAATGTAGTTATATGTCATAAATCAATTGATACTGTACGGCCTGTAATTTTAAACTTTTATTGGTATTCAACATCTTGTTTAAATAAATTTTAATGTATGCAAAGAAATGATATGAAATATCGATTACTGAATGTTTAGGTTTGAATATTGCACATGATTTTATCAGTTGAATTGCACTGCCTCTGTCGTTGTGGAGCAATATTAGCAGTGGCGTAGGAAGCGGGGGGGCAGGGGGGGCAATTGCCCCCCCACTTTTTTCAGTGGGGGGGCAAACATATCTTTTTGCCCCCCCACTTTTTGACATCCAAAATCTAAAAAAGGGGAAAAAACACGAGTTTATATATTCATTTCGATAAATATCTGTATATTTTCGAACCGATAATGTTTTCTTGAAGGCAACGATAAAAACTGTATCTTGTACATCCGGAACATTCCGACTTTTATACTAGTATATCAATCCTCAGACCAATCGGAACCCCTCGTTATTTTCCTACGTTCGCAGACGGAGGCGAGGTGTTCCGATTGATCCTCAGACCTGTGTGTCGGTCGTCTGCAATAGCCTGGTAAGTCAATATTTATATCTTAATACGAAATTTTGCTTAACTTCATCACATAGATTCAATAAGTTGATGATAATTTGTGAAGTTAATTGAGTTCATAATGAGAACAAGACAGAAACACAACATGAATAGGAATGCGCGGTTTTAACGTGAATAGAGTGATACTAATTACCGACAGGTACGAGGAAATACAAAAAAAATTCAGCTCGCGCCTACGGCGCTCGCTTTATCACTAAATTACTGCCCCCCTTTCGATTGCAGATCCACAGGGGGGCTTCGCCACCCTGGGACCCGCTGGGCGGCCCCCAGACCTCTCGCAAAAAGGGAAAAAAAATCGGCTCGCGCCTACGGCGCTCGCATGATCACTTAATTACTGGACCCCCCTTTCGAAAACTCCTGGATCCGCACCTGATCCCGAATTATTAGAATGTGCTATATTCATTTTTCGCGGAGGGCTAAGACCCCCTTGAACCCCCTATCAGGGCGCTGCCCTGGACCCGCTGGGCGGCCCCTCAGACCCCTCGTAAAAAAAAAAAAAAAGGGCAAAAAAAAATCGGCTCGCGCAGACGGCGCTCGCATTATTACTAAATTACTGGTCCACCCGCCCTTTCGAAAATCCTGGCCGGGCCTGGTGATTCATGTTTTGCCATAAATAATATATCCTGATTTGCGTTAATAACTTAATTTGTACTACATAAATTATCAAAATTATCATGGGATGTTGAAATGATAATTATTGCCTAATTTTGCGGAGATGGCATACGATTTGTTTAGTGCGTAAAATTTAAGGTTAAAAAAAATTTTGCCCCCCCACTTTTTCACGACTTCCTACGCCACTGATTAGTGTGTGTTTGGATTTTTTTCCTTGCAATTTATCACTGGCAAATCACAATACTTTACCAGCTGGGTACGTTTAATTTTTGACGTAATACATTCCTGAAACTCTAATAAAATCAAATTCGATTTAAGAAATGTGAAATGACATCATTTTTCATCGTTATATAAAAAGATAGACGCTGTCTGTTTCAGTAACCGTGTATGTATGTATCACCGAGTTATTTCGCATTGTTGAAGGATCCCGGAACCATTCCCTTATTTAGGATTATATTAATCAGTTTCACATATATAGGTATGGCTAGTGTGGAGAATACTGGAGTACCTAGGAAATTCCACGTGGTATGACAGGTGACTCCATACTTTCACGTCCGATCTCAAGATACAAACTCAACAAATCTTGTTTAAAATCAAATTATATTCATATACAGGATTTGTTGTTCCCAAACGCTGTGTTTATGCATGATAGCACAGGGACTTGACACAAAATCACAATCCACATAAGCCGATGCTTATGCGTTTAAACTGTAGCCCCACTTGATAACTAAATGTTTATATTTACATATCTCCCTTCTTCAGCTTAATAAAGCCTGACTGCAAATAAGTTAGCGTATACGCGTTGAAAAAAGGGCTCAGCGGATTAATAAGTGCGGGAATCGGTACCAGAGTTACGGAAAAGTTAACTAGACGGCCCAATTAATTTCTAAAAGGTACCTATCGATATAAATGAATCAATGCATCAGTTTTTTTAATTGAGACAGTCTCGACTTTCCAGGTGCATGGGGTTCCCAACCTGTTAATATACCTGATTATGTTCAACAGTGATATATAATAATGTTTGGTAATGAAGAAAAAAACAACTACAACATGTAAACGCATTGTTTTATATACTATGCATCAAACGTGTATCGGAATGCTGAAATTCTTACATAGACTAGCTAGTGTAGGTCCTGATGTTACTACCACTGTCTTGACTTTTGAATTCCTTATACATATATGCGATGACGTGTGCACTGCATAATGACATCAATATTCTATAATGACATCAATATTCTATGTCACATTCCACCCGCTATGTAAGGATAGAATAGGACAGACGGTATAACATGATTTTTATCGCTAAACCCTTAGCAGCTAATGTCATCGCTTTTGAGAGATAAGCACGCAACGCGCTTTCCCCGCTCCCCCCCCCCCCCTTTTTTTTTTTTTTATCTATCGATATTTGTAGATATTTATATTCACATATGTGTCTTTAATTGTTATAATTCATTACGATTACTTTTTAGTACCAGGGTATGTTAAAGCAAGTTTTTAATCAGAAGATATACTTGAGTCAGAGGTTCTTCTGCTGCTTAATCCGCCTTTCTTTAATTTCTTTTGTATATTACACTTCAATAGCTCTTATTTTGCATTTTTTTCATTTTCCTTTCTGACATCTTTTCTTGTTTTTGATTTTTTTTACATGTTTGCTCTTTTTCTTCTTTTCGACCAATCGGTCAGCCGTTACAGATCGAAAGTCCTCCAGTTCAACGTTGTCATCATCTGAAAAATCCAACGTTGGATTCAAAGTCGTAGCCATATTTGCCCGGGTTGTGGTGGTGATTGGTATCTGCCAATGATGACTACGGTAGGCCTGTCAGTAATGGCGACAAGCGGCCTGCTAGTGGTGGCAACCAGTGGCATGATCGTGATGGCGATGGGTGGCTACTAGTGGTGGCATGCTAGTGGTGGTGACGAGTGGCATGCCAGTGATGGCGACTGGTGGCATGCTAGTGATTGTGACCGGTGGCATGCTAGTAATGGTGACGAGTGGCATGCTAGTGAAGGTGACTGGTGGCATGCTAGTGATGGTGACAGGTGGCATGCCAATACTAGTGGTGATGACGGGTGGCCTGCCAGTGATGGCGACAAGCGGCCTGCTAGTGGTGGCAATGGGTGGCATGCTAGTGATGACGATGGGTGGCTACTAGTGGTGGCAACCAGTGGCATCCTAGTGGTGGTGACGGTTGGCATGCTAATGATGGTGACGGGTGGCATCCTAGTGATGGTGACGGTTGGCATGCTAGAGTGACAACGGGTGGCATGCTAGTGATGGTAACGATTTGCATGCTAGTAAAGGTGATTGGTGGCATGCTAGTGATGGTGACAGGTGGCATGCCTGTACTAGTGGTGATGACGGGTGGCCTTCCAGTACTGGTGGTGTCAACGGTGAACCTACTACTGCTGGCAACCAGTGGCATTCTAGTGGTGGTGACAGGTGAAATGCTAGTGATAGTGACGGGTTGCATGCTACTGTAGTGATGGTGACTGGTGGTCTGCTAGTGGTGGTGACATGTATCATGCTAGTGGTGGTAACGGGTAGCCTGCTAGTACTAGTGGTGGCAGTGGTCGGCCTACTAGTGTTGGCAACGGGTGGCCTCTAGTGTTGGCAACAAGTGGCATGCTAGTGGTGGTAACAAGTGGCATTCTAGTGATCGCGACTGGTGGAATGCTATTGATGGTGACGAGTGGCATGCAAGTGATGGCGACGGTTGGCATCCTAGTGATGGCGACGGTTGGCCTGCCAGTACCAGTGGTGGCGACGGTTGGCCTGCAAGTTTTATTGGTGATGACGGGTGGCCTCTCAGTACTAGTGGTGATGACGGGTGACCTGTCAGTACTAGTGGTGATGACGGGTGGCCTGTCAGTACTAGTGGTGGTGATGGGTGGCCAGCTAGTGGTGGTGACATGTGGCATGCTAGTGGTGGCAACGGGTGGCCTGCTAGTACTAGTGTTGGCAACTGTTGGCCTACTAGTGGTGGCAACATGTGGCATGCTGGTGGTGGTGACAAGTGGCATTCTAGTGATGGCGACTGGTGGCATGCTAGTGATGGCGACGGGTGGCATGCTAGTGATGGTGACGGGTTGCATGCTATTGATGGCGACGGCTAGCATGCTAGTGATAGCGACGGGTGGCCTGCCAGTACTAATGGTGGTAATGGGTGGCCTGCTAGTGGTGGTGACATGTGGCATGCTAGTGGTGGAAACGGGTGGCCTACTAGTGTTGGCAACGGGTGGCCTACTAGTGTTGGCAACCAGTGGCATGATAGTGGTGTTGACAAGTGGCATTCTTGTGATGGCGACTGGTGGTATGCTAGTGATGGCGACGGGTGGCATGCTAGTGATGGTGACGGGTTGCATGCTATTGATGGCGACGGCTAGCATGCTAGTGATAGCGACGGGTGGCCTGCCAGTACTAATGGTGGTAATGGGTGGCCTGCTAGTGGTGGTGACATGTGGCATGCTAGTGGTGGAAACGGGTGGCCTACTAGTGTTGGCAACGGGTGACCTACTAGTGTTGGCAACCAGTGGCATGATAGTGGTGTTGACAAGTGGCATTCTTGTGATGGCGACTGGTGGCATGCTAATGATGGTGACGGGTGGCATCTAGTGATGGTAACGAGTGGCATGCTAGTAAAGGTGATTGGTGGCATGCTAGTGATGGCGACTGATGGTAGGCTAGTGATGGTGACAGGTGGCATGCCTGTGCTAGTGGTGATGACGGGTGGCCTGCCAGTACTAGTGGTGTCAAAGGCTAACCTACTAGTGTTGGCAACCAGTGGCATTCTAGTGGTGGTGACAGGTGGAAGGCTAGTGATAGTGACGGGTGGCCTGCTAGTGGTGGTGACATATAGCATGCTAGTGGTGGAACGGGTAGCCTGCTAGTACTAGTGGTGGCAGTGGGTGGCCTACTAGTGTTGGCAACGGGTGGACTCTAGTGTTGGCAACTAGTGGCATACAAGTGATGGCGACGGTTGGCATGCTAGTGATGGCAACGGTTGGCCTGCAAGTACTATTAGTGGTAATGGGTGGCCTGCTAGTGGTGGTGACATGTGGCATGCTAGTGGTGGAAACGGGTGGCCTACTAGTGTTAGCAACGGGTGGACTACTAGTGTTGGCAACTGGTGACATGCTAGTGATGGTGACGAGTGGCATGCTAGTGATGGCGACGGGTGGCATTCTAGTGATGGTAACGAGTGGATGCTAGAAAAGGTGATTGGTGGCATGCTAGTGATGGCGACTGGTGGCATGCCAGTGACGGTGACAGATGGCATGCTAGTACTAGTGGTGATGAAGGGTGGACTGCCAGTACTAGTGGTGATGAAGGGTGGACTGCCAGTACTAGTGGTGATGAAGGGTGGCCTGCCAGTACTAGTGGTGATGATAGGTGGTCTGCTAGTGGTGGCGACGGTTGGCATGGTAGTGATGGCGACGGTTGGCCTGTCAGTACTAGTGGTGATGACGGGTGGCCTGCAAGTACTATTGGTGATGACAGGTGACCTGTCAGTACTATTGGTAGTGATGGGTGGCCAGCTAGTGGTGGTGACATGTGGCATGCTAGTGGTGACAACACTTGGCCTAGTACTAGTGGTGGAAACGGTTGGCCTACTAGTGGTGGCTAGTGGTGGTGACAAGTGGCATTCTAGTGGTGGTGAAAGGTGGCATGCTAGTGATGGTAACGAGTGGCATGCTAGTGATGGTGACTGGTAGCATGCTAGTGATGGTAACTGGTGGCATGCTAGTGATGGCGACAGGTGGCCTGCCAGTACTAGTGGTGGTGATGGGTGGCCAGCTAGTGGTGGTGACATGTGGCATGCTAGTGGTGGCAACACTTGGCCTAGTACTAGTGGTGGAAACGGTTGGCCTACTAGTGGTGGCAACCAGTGGCATGCTAGTGGTGGTGTCATGTGGCATGCTAGTGGTGGAAACGGGTGGCCTACTAGTGTTGGCAACCGGTGGCATGACGGGTGGCATGCTATTGATGGCGACGGTTGGCATGCTAGTGATGGCGACGGGTGGCATGCTAGTGATGGTAACGAGTGGCACGCTAGAAAAGGTGATTGGTGGCATGCTAGTGATGGCGACTGCTGGCATGCCAGTGACGGCGACAGGTGGCATGCCAGTACTAGTGGTGATGAAGGGTGGCCTGCCAGTACTAGTGGTGATGATAGGTGGCCTGCTAGTGGTGGTGACGGTTGGCAATGCTAGTGATGGCGACGGTTGGCATGTCAGTACTAGTGGCGACGGGTGGCCTGCCAGTACTAGTGGTGATGACGGGTGGCCTGTCAGTACTAGTGGTGGTGATGGGTGACCTGCCAGTACTAGTGGTGGTGATGGGTGGCCAGCTAGTGGTGGTGACATGTGGCATGCTAGTGGTGGCAACACTTGGCCTAGTACTAGTGGTGGAAACGGTTGGCCTACTAGTGGTGGCAACCAGTGGCATGCTAGTGGTGGTGACAAGTGGCATTCTAGTGGTGGTGACAGGTGGCATGCTAGTGATGGTAACGAATGGCATGCTAGTGATGGTGACTGGTAGCATGCTAGTGATGGTGACTGGTGGCATGCTAGTGATGGCGACAGGTGGCTTGCCAGTACTAGTGGTGTCAACGGTTGGCCAACTAGTGGTGGTAACATGTGGCATGCTAGTGGTGACAACGGGTGGCCTGCTAGTACTAGGGGCGGCAACGGGTGGCCTACTAGTGTTGGCAATAGGTGGCCTACTAGTGTTGGCAACCAGTGGCATGCTTGTGGTGGTGACAAGTGGCATTCTAGTGATGGCGACTGGTGGCATGCTAGTGATGGTGACGGGTGGCATGCTATTGATGGTAACTGGTTGCATGCTATTGATGGCGACGGTTGGCATGCTAGTGATAGCGACGGGTGGCCTGCCAGTACTAATGGTGGTAATGGGTGGCATGCTAGTGGTGGAAACGGGTGGCCTACTAGTGTTGGCAACCGATAGCATGCTAGTGGTGGTGACAAGTGGCATGCTAGTGATGGCGATGGGTGGCATGCTAGTGATTGTGATGGGAGGCATGCTAGTGATGGTGACGGTTGGCATGCTAGTGATGGCAACGGTTGGCCTGCAAGTACTATTAGTGGTAATGGGTGGCCTGCTAGTGTTGGTGACATGTAGCATGCTAGTGGTGGAAACGGGTGGCCTACTAGTGTTAGCAACGGGTGGCCTACTAGTGTTGGCAACTGGTGGCATGCTAGTGATGGCGACGGGTGGCATGCTAGTGATGGTAACGAGTGGCATGCTAGAAAAGGTGATTGGTGGCATGCTAGTGATGGCGACTGGTGGCATGCCAGTGACGGTGACAGATGGCATGCTAGTACTAGTGGTGATGAAGGGTGGCCTGCCAGTACTAGTGGTGATGAAGGGTGGCCTGCCAGTACTAGTGGTGATGATAGGTGGCCTGCTACTGGTGGTGACGGTTGGCAATGTAGTGATGGCGACGGTTGGCCTGTCAGTACTAGTGGTGATGACGGGTGGTCTGCAAGTACTATTGGTGATGACGGGTGGCTTGTCAGTACTAGTGGTGATGACGGGTGACCTGCCAGTACTAGTGGTGGTGATGGGTGACCAGCTAGTGATGTTGACATGTGGCATGCTAGTCGTGGCAACGTTTGGCCTAGTACTAGTGGTGGAAACGGTTGGCATACTAGTGGTGGCAACCAGTGGCATGCTAGTGTTGGTGACAAGTGGCATTCTAGTGATGGCGACAGGTGGCATGCTAGTGATGGTAACGAGTGGCATGCTAGTGATGGTGACTGGTAGCATGCTAGTGATGGTGAATGGTGGCATGCTAGTGATGGCGACAGGTGGCCTACCAGTACTAGTGGTGTCAACGGTTGGCCAACTAGTGGTGGTAACATGTGGCATGCTAGTGGTGACAACGGGTGGCCTGCTAGTACTAGTGATGGCAACGGGTGGCCTACTAGTTTTTGCAACCGTTGGCCTACTAGTGTTGGCAACCAGTGGCATGCTTGTGGTGGTGACAAGTGGCATTCTAGTGATGGCGACTGGTGGCATGCTAGTGATGGTGACGGGTGGCATGCCATTGATGGTAACTGGTTGCATGCTATTGATGGCGACGGTTGGCATGCTAGTGATAGCGACGGGTGGCCTGCCAGTACTAATGGTGGTAATGGGTGGCATGCTGGTCGTGGAAACGGGTGGCCTACTAGTGTTGGCAACCGATGGCATGCTAGTGGTGGTGACAAGTGGCATGCTAGTGATGGCGACTGGTGGCATGCTAGTGATTGTGACGGGAGGCATGCTAGTGATGGTGACGGTTGGCATGCTAGTGATGGCAACGGTTGGACTGCAAGTACTATTAGTGGTAATGGGTGGCCTGCTAGTGTTGGTGACATGTAGCATGCTAGTGGTGGAAACGGGTGGCCTACTAGTGTTAGCAATGGGTGGCCTACTAGTGTTGGCAACTGGGTGGCATGCTAGTGATGGCGACGGGTGGCATGCTAGTGATGGCGACGGGTGGCATGCTAGTGATGGTAACGAGTGGCATGCTAGAAAAGGTGATAGGTGGCATGCTAGTGATGGCGACTGGTGGCATGCCAGTGACGGTGACAGATGGCATGCTAGTACTAGTGGTGATGAAGGGTGGACTGCCAGTACTAGTGGTGATGAAGGGTGGACTGCCAGTACTAGTGGTGATGAAGGGTGGCCTGCCAGTACTAGTGGTGATGATAGGTGGTCTGCTAGTGGTGGCGACGGTTGGCATGGTAGTGATGGCGACGGTTGGCCTGTCAGTACTAGTGGTGATGACGGGTGGCCTGCAAGTACTATTGGTGATGACAGGTGACCTGCCAGTACTAGTGGTAGTGATGGGTGGCCAGCTAGTGGTGGTGACATGTGGCATGCTAGTGGTGGCAACACTTGGCCTAGTACTAGTGGTGGAAACGGTTGGCCTACTAGTGGTGGCTAGTGGTGGTGACAAGTGGCATTCTAGTGGTGGTGACAGGTGGCATGCTAGTGATGGTAACGAGTGGCATGCTAGTGATGGTGACTGGTAGCATGCTAGTGATGGTAACTGGTGGCATGCTAGTGATGGTGACAGGTGGTCTGCCAGTACTAGTGGTGGTGATGGGTGGCCAGCTAGTGGTGGTGACATGTGGCATGCTAGTGGTGGCAACACTTGGCCTAGTACTAGTGGTGGAAACGGTTGGCCTACTAGTGGTGGCAACCAGTGGCATGCTAGTGGTGGTGTCATGGGGCATGCTAGTGATGGCAACGGGTGGCATGCTAGTGATGGTAACGAGTGGCATGCTAGAAAAGGTGATTGATGGCATGCTAGTGATGGCGACTGGTGGCATGCCAGTGACGGTGACAGATGGCATGCTAGTACTAGTGGTGATGAAGGGTGGCCTGCCAGTACTAGTGGTGATGAAGGGTGACCTGCCAGTACTAGTGGTGATGATAGGTGGTCTGCTAGTGGTGGCGATGGTTGGCATGGTAGTGATGGCGACAGTTGGCCTGTCAGTACTAGTGGTGATGACGGGTGGCCTGCAAGTACTATTGGTGATGACAGGTGACCTGCCAGTACTAGTGGTGGTGATGGGTGGCCAGCTAGTGGTGGTGACATGTGGCATGGTAGTGGTGGCAACACTTGGCCTAGTACTAGTGGTGGAAACGGTTGACCTACTAGTGGTGGCAACCAGTGGCATGCTAGTGGTGGTGACAAATGGCATTCTAGTGGTGGTGACAGGTGGCATGCTAGTGATGGTAATGAGTGGCATGCTAGCGATGGTGACTGGTGGCATGCTAGTGATGGTAACTGGTGGCATGCTAGTGATGGCGACAGGTGGCCTGCCAGTACTAGTGGTGGTGATGGGTGGCCAGCTAGTGGTGGTGACATGTGGCATGCTCGTGGTGGCAACACTTGGCCCAGTACTAGTGGTGGAAACGGTTGGCCAACTAGTGGTGGCAACCAGTGGCATGCTAATGGTGGTGTCATGTGGCATGCTTGTGGTGGAAACGGGTGGCCTACTAGTGTTGGCAACCGGTGGCATGACGGGTGGCATGCTATTGATGGCGACGGTAGGCATGCTAGTGATAGCGACGGGTGGCCCATGCTAGTGTGGCAATGTGGCATGCTAGTGAGGTGACAAGGGGGCATGCTAGTATAGTGGTGGAAAGGGGTTGGACATGCAGTATAGTGGTTGTGACAAGTGGCATTCTAGTGTGGCGACGGTGGCATGCTAATGATGGTGACGGTGGATTGCTAGTGAGGCGACGGTGTGGCAGGTCTAGTGATGGCGCAGTTGGCATGCAGTTACTAGTTGTAGGTGGCCTGCATTGGTGGCGACAGGTGGCCTGCCAGTACTAGTGGTGGTGATGGGTGGCCGCTAGTGTGTGGTGAATGTGCATGCTAGTGGTTGGCAACACTGGCCTAGTACTAGTGGTGGAAACGGTTGGCCTACTAGTGTTAGCAACCAGTGGCATGCTAGTGGTGTGACAGAGTGGCATTCTAGTGGTGGTGACATGTGGCATACTAGTGATGGTAACGAGTTGCATGCTAGTGATGGTGGGCTGGTAGCATGCTAGTGATGGTTTAACTGGTGGATGCTAGTGATGGCGACAGGGTGGCATGCCAGTACTAGTGGTGGTGATAGGTGGCCAGCTAGTGGTGGTGACATGTGGCATGCTAGTGGTGGCAACACTTGGCCTAGTACTAGTGGTGGAAACGTTTGGCGTACTAGTGTGGCAACCAGTGGCATGCTAGTGGCGATGTCATAGTGGCATGCTAGTGGTGGGGAAACGGGTGGACCTACTAGTGTTGGCATACCGGTGGCATGACGGGTTGTCTGCTATTTGGGTGGCAACGGGTGGCATGCTAGTGATGGTACGAGTGGCCCGCTAGAAAAGGTGTGTGATTGGTGGCCATGCTAGTGATGGCGACTGGGCTGGCCATGGCAGAGTGACGGCGACAGGTGGCTTTGCCCAGTAATAGTGGTGATGAAAGGGTGAGCTGCAAGTAGTCTAGTGGTGATGAGGGTGGCTGCTAGTACTAGTGGTGATGATAGGTGGGCCTGCTAGTGGGGCGACGGTTGGCAAGGTAGGATGGCGACGGTTGGCCTGTCAGTACTAGTGGTGATGACGGGTGGCCTGCAAGTACTATTGGTGATGACGGTTTGGGTTGTCAGTACTTTGTGGTGATGACGGGTGCCCTGCCAGTACTAGTGGTGGTGATGGTGACCTAGTGATGTTGCATTGGCAGCTAGTGGTGGCAACGTGTGGGCCCAGTATAGTGGTGGAAACGGTGGCCTACTAGTGGTGGCAACCGTGGCATCTAGTGTTGGGACAAGTGCCATGCTAGTGTGGGAACGAATGGCATGCTTGTGGGACTGGTGGCATGCTAGTGATGGGGACAGGTGGCTTGCCAGTTCTAGTGGTGTCACGGTTGGCCAACTATGGTGGCAAAAAACATGTGCATGCTAGTGGTGAACAACTGGGGGGGGCCTGCTAGTACTATGGGCCGGCAAACGGTTGGCCTAACCATTGGCAGGCTAGTTGTGTTGACAGTGGTCATTCCCTAGTGATGGTGACATGTGACATGCTAATGAATGTGACGGTGTCATGCTATTGACGGCGACAGGTAGCCTGGCAGTCTAGAGTGGTCTGCTTGTGATGGGCGAAACGGGTTTTGGCCCTGCCAGTACTAATGGTGTGGCCGCTTTGTGATGGGCGACGGGTGGCCTGCCCAGTACTATAGTGGTGGTGATAGGTGGCCTGCTAGTGTGGTTGACATGTGGCATGCTAGTGGGCAACACTTTGGAGCTAGTACTAGTGGTGGAAACGTTATTGGCTTACCTTACTCTAGTGGTGGTGCAACCTGGCATGCCTAGTGGCGATGTCATGTGGCATGCTAGTGGTGGAAACGGGTGGCCTAACTAGTGTTTTGGCACCCGTGCAAAATGACGGTTTGTCTCTAATTGTGGTACCGGGGGGGTTTGTTTGGCGGCTAGTGCAATGGTAACAGTGGCACGCTCAGAAAATATGTTATTGATGTGGCAGTAGTGATGGGGGGCGAACTGGTGGCATGCTAGTGATGCGACAGGTGGCATGCTAGTGATGGCGACTGGTGGCATGCCAGTGAGGGTGCTGCCAGTACTTGTGGGGATGAAGGGTGGCTGCCAGTACTAGTGGTGGAAGGGTGGCCTGCTAGTGTGGGCGCATGCTTGGAAGGTGGACCTGCTAGTGTGTGGCGACTGGTGGCAAGGTAGTGATGGCGACGGTTGGGCCTGTCAGTAAGTCTAGTGGTGATGACGGGTGGCCTGCAATTAGCTATTGGTGATGACGGGTGGCTTGTAAGTACTAGTGGTGATGACGGGTGCCTGCCAGTACTATTGGTGGTGATGGGTGATCATGCTAGTGATGGTTGACATGTGGCATGCTAGTGGTGGCTAAGCGTGTGGCTAGTACTAGTGGTGGAAACGGTTGGCCTACTAGTGGTGGCAACCAGTGGCATGCTAGTGTTGGTGACAAGTGGCATGCTAGTGATGGTAACGAGTTGCATGCTAGTGATGGTGACTGGTGGCATGCTAGTGATGGCGTGTGGCTCTGTGATGGACAGGTGGTTGGCATTAGTGGTGAAATGTGGCCTGCTAGTGTAGTCTAGTGGTGTGAAGGGCCTACTAGGTGGCAAGGTGGCATGTAGTGGTGGTGACAGGTGGCATGCTAGTGGGTGACGGGTGGCTGCTAATGATGGTACGGGTGGCATGCTAGTGTGGCGACGGTGGCCTGCAGTACTAGTGGTGGCAGTGTGGTGGCGACGTGTTGGCCTGCCTCTAGGTTGGCCTGCTGCTGTGTGGACGGTGGCATTCTAGTGTGGTGACTAGGTGGCCTGCTAGTGTGGTGACTGGCATGCTAGTGATGGTAACGGGTGGCCTGCTAGTAGTGGTGATTGGTGGCATGCTAGTGATGGCGACTGATGGCATGCTAGTGATGGTGACAGGTGGCATGCCTGTGCTAGTGGTGATGACGGGTGGCCTGCCAGTACTAGTGGTGTCAAATGCTAACCTACTAGTGTTGGCAACCAGTGGCATTCTAGTGGTAGTGACAGGTGAAAGGCTAGTGATAGTGACGGGTGGCCTGCTAGTGGTGGTGACATATAGCATGCTAGTGGTGGTAACGGGTAGCCTGCTAGTACTAGTGGTGGCAGTGGGTGGCGTACTAGTGTTGGCAACGGGTGGACTCTAGTGTTGGCAACCAGTGGCATGCAAGTGATGGCGACGGTTGGCATTCTAGTGATGGCAACGGTTGGCCTGCAAGTACTATTAGTGGTAATGGGTGGCCTGCTAGTGTTGGTGACATGTAGCATGCTAGTGGTGGAAACGGGTGACCTACTAGTGTTAGCAACGGGTGGCCTACTAGTGTTGGCAACTAGTGGCATGCTAGTGATGGCGATGGGTGGCATGCTAGTGATGGTAACGAGTGGCATGCTAGAAAAGGTGATTGGTGGCATGCTAGTGATGGCGACTAGTGGCATGCCAGTGACGGTGACAGATGGCATGCTAGTACTAGTGGTGATGAAGGGTGGACTGCCAGTACAAGTATTGATGATAGGTGGTCTGCTAGTGGTGGCGACGGTTGGCATGGTAGTGATGGCGACGGTTGGCCTGTCGGTACTAGTGGTGATGACGGGTGGCCTGCAAGTACTATTGGTGATGACAGGTGACCTGCAAGTACTAGTGGTGGTGATGGGTGGCCAGATAGTGTTGGCAACTAGTGGCATGCTAGTGATGGCGATGGGTGGCATGCTAGTGATGGTAACGAGTGGCATGCTAGCAAAGGTGATTGGTGGCATGCTAGTGATGGCGACTGATGGCATGCTAGTGATGGTGACAGGTGGCATGCCTGTGCTAGTGGTGATGAAGGGTGGCCTGCCAGTACTAGTGGTGATGATAGGTGGCTTGCTAGTGGTGGCGACGGTTGGCAAGGTAGTGATGGCGACGGTTGGCCTGTCAGTACTAGTGGTGATGTCGGGTGGCCTGCAGGTACTATTGGTGATAACGGGTGGCTTGTCAGTACTAGTGGTGATGACGGGTGACCTGCCAGTACTAGTGGTGGTGATAAGTGGCCAGCTAGTGGTGTTGACATGTGGCATGCTAGTGGTGGCAACGGGTGGCCTAGTACTAGTGGTGGAAACGGTTGGCCTACTAGTGGTGGCAACAAGTGGCATGCTAGTGGTGGTGACAAGTGGCATTCTAGTGATTGCGACTGGTGGCATGCTAATGATGGTGACGGGTGGTATGCTAGTGATGGCGACAGGTGGCCTGGCAGTACTAGGGTGGTCTGCTTGTGATGGCAACGGTTGGCCTGCCAGTACTAGGGTGGCCTGCTTGTGATGGCGACGGGTGGCCTGCCAGTACTAGTGGTGGTGATAGGTGGCCTGCTAGTGGTGGTGACATGTGGCATGCTAGTGGTGGTAACGGGTGGCATGCTAGTGGTGGTAACGGGTGGCCTGCCAGTAATATTGGTGGCAGTGGCTGGCCTGCTAGTGATGGCGACTGGTGACCGGCCAGTACTAGTGATGGCGATGGGTTGTCTGCTATTGGTGGCAACGGGTGGCATGCTAGTGATGGTGACGGGTGGTATGCTAGTGATGGCGACGGGTGGCCTGTCAGTACTAGTAGTGGTGATGGGTGGCCTGCTTGTGATGGCGACGTGTTGCCTGCCAGTACTAGTGGTGGTGATGGGTGGCCTGCTTGTGGTGGTGACATGTGGCATGCTAGTGGTGGCAACGGATGGCCTGCCAGTTCTAGTGATGGCAACGGGTGGCATTCAAGTGATGGCGAAGGGTGGCTTGCTAGTGATGACGACGGGTGGCCTGTCAGTACTAGTGCTGGCGTTGGGTGACCTACCTGTGGTGACGACGGGTGACCTGTTAATGGTGGCATGCAAGTGATGGCGAAGGGTGGCATGCTAGTGGTTGCGATGGGTGGCCTGCCAGTACTAGTGGTGGCGATGGATGGACTGCTAGTGGTGGCGACCGGTAGCCTGTCAGTGGGAAGAAACGGGTGGCCTGCTAATGGTGCTGATTGGTGGCCTACTAGTGATGGCGACGGATGGCCTGCTTGCGGGTGCGACTGATGTGCTACCAGTGGTGATGAGGTGTGGCCTGTCAGTGGTGGCGATGCGTGGCCTGCTAGTGGTGGCGACCGGTGGCCTGTCAGTGGTAGCAACGGGTGGCCTGCTAATGATGACGACAGATGTTAAGGTGTTTGAGACAGCCATGATCTCAGTAGTAATAGGCTTTGGGAAATGTCAACAGAGAAACCAAATTATTGGGTTTTTTTTCTCTAATTACCCACTTAAAGTTATAACAACTGATTTTTACAAAAGGTTAAAGGATTTTGTCCATTTGATACTAAATTGTGTTCTTTGTTACACATAACCATTCATTATATTTGATTACAACAGTTATGAAACAAGTAATTTTACCTATATCAATTACTCATATTAGCCCGGAAGTTAGCACACGGGGGTCACTGGATTACCCGGAGAAAACCCACGGGGTCGCGCAGGTGACCTCATACCTTTTCACGTCCGATCGGGAGATCGAACCCCGGTCGACTTGTGAAAGGCGAGTGAACAATCTAATGTACCATCCGACCATCCATTGTTATACATTATACATATTATTTTCTTTCAACTTCAAATCTCTAAATTACGGTGGCTGATTTGTGCCATTTCTTTATTTCGTCTTTCGGCCCGAAAAGACGAAAATGAAATATCTAAATTCTCGTTCTTTCGTCTTTTCGCCCCGAAAAGACGAGAATTAACATACGCTACGAAAAGACGCAATTAATGCACGCTAATAAGTTACCTTAATTTTCGTCGTTTCGGGTTTAAAAATCTCGTCTTTTCGCCCCGAAAGCACAAAATTTAACAAACCTTAATTCTCGTCTTTTCGCCCCGAAAACACGAAAATTAACAAACCTTAATTCTCGTCTTTTCGCCCCGAAAACACGAGAATTAAGGTTTGTTAAATTTCGTGTTTTCGGGGCGAAAAGACGAAATAACGAAATGGCACGAATCATCCACCATAATTTAAAGATTTGAAGTTGCTCTTGGATTATTCCTAGATCTCTGGAGTCATCATCATCGTCTCTTGTATTCCTCAAATTTGAGAGATATATAATAGATATTACAATCATAAAATACATTTCGTTTAAGTTACTCAAAATACTTATCTATACTTTATACCTAATTAGCTACATATATGTACATTCACAGTGTTAGTGATCTTCATTATAAGATTACTTCAAGTTAAGTAATTTACTTTCTACATCTGTATAAAATGGTATGACGATGTTGAATTAATATATCCAGGCTAAATCAGAAATCTATTGTAGAATGTCTATTGTACAGTTCTGTTTGTCGCCATTTAACATCGCCATTTAACATAACTACATTGTACATGTATTTGGTATACATGTTCTAAATTATCACACGTTCTACCTGCGTTGGGATACACATACATAAGAAACGTATAGAACTAACTCCA
>NW_022979347.1:0-16464 GCF_902652985.1 Pecten maximus
TTAAATACTGTTTGGTCGGCCTACTTACTTTTTATTGATAACCACGCCATTCCATGTGTATTAGCACCGGAAGTTGGGCTGCGCATGTGCGTATAAAATGTTACTGTAACTGAGTTGGCGTTTTATCCGATTTAATAGACAGCACTGACCGTTACAGTTGTACTCTGAACACCTCGGCAGTAATTACGCTATTGTTTCAGCAGTTTAAAGATTTAATAGGCGCCGGTGACTGTGTCATTTCTACACCTGTAAAAACATCAGCCGGGTAGATCTACCGGTGTGTCAGAGATTAGTTCCGCTTGAGCGAACGGGTAGATGAGTTGTTGACTATCGTGTGTACTGATATCGGCGACCGCCTTGGGAAATTACCTGATGTAAGTAAAGCAGTACTTTTTATCACCAAGACTTGTTGTTATAAGATTCAACCGACAATTTCTTTTATGAATTTATGAAACACTTATAATAGCATGTAGGTTAGTAGTGCCGATATGTTCAGTATTACAAACGGAATTTAGCTCTTAAAAATGTCGGCGTTTGCCACCGATCGACGAAAATTATACTTCGAGTTATTCGAACATTTCAAGTAGGATTTTTATTGTTGGGACCAAATTTTTACTTCGTATTATCTGAGTTTTTCGAGTTATCCGAATTCGAATTTTCCGAGTTTTTTTTACTAAGATAAAGAGAGAATTCGGCCGGGACCGGCGAGGTACTTCGAGTTAAGCGGGGTATTCGAGTTATCCGAGTTCGAGTTAACGAAGTTCCACTGTAGATTATTCCTCATTAATGTCTTTTTAAAATTTGATTTCATCTGAATTAAATATTGATTGTACATGTTTTCGAATTTGAATAAATGTATACATCAAAGTTAAATGAGACCTGAAGGCTAAAATTTAATGCATTAACTTAACACACAACCAGTTAAAGTCGTGCGACAAATTTAATTTTGCTGCATATTTGAGGTTTCAGGTAAATGGATGCTTTGCATATCAAATACATGTACTGCTAATACTAAAATCTATCTGGTACACAAATGGAGACATCATGGAGAGAATACTGGCGGGCATACGATGTTGGTATCCCGAGGAGACATTTGGTGTTCCAGTGCCTACGGAACGCCGTTAATTTTGGCCCTGGTAGCTAACACGTACATGTCAGTCGTCTACAACATTAACACTAGATTTGCCGCGACTCACCATGGTTGCGACATTGCCGATACACTCGAAGGTGTAATCACATCCTCCGTCAGTCATATCCACGATCACCTGCTGAACTGGCTTGTCAAAGTCTTTTGGATTCACACCTTCTGTCATTCCAAACTTCTTTCCTGAAGTAAAAAGACAGATATTATTAGTGTCATGTTGTGTACATTTTACTAAAAAATAAAAAATTAAAAAAAAAAAAAAAAAAAATGTTTCACTTTAATTCAAATGAATTGAAAACTGCATTTTTTTTCTTTACAATAAAAGTAATGATAAAATATTTGGAAATATCCCTAAATAGAAACGCAGAGATACAATAAATAAGGCCAAAACAGTATAATCATTTTTAATTCTTTTCCATGCTAAGTTTAAACACTATTAATTTTCAAACTCTGAATAATGATGACAAATTTACGGACAGAAATATTTGGTGATACCAGCTTTCTTTAACAGTTTGTTTGGGTAACAATCACTGAAGGCCAATATCAAATGATCTGGTGAAATCAGTTTGTGACTGAATGATTTCAAACTCGGTTTGTGACTGAATGATTTCAAACCTTGTATAACAAACAGCCACTTCAGATGTTTTCAGAAATTGAAAGTTAGGCTTGTTAAAATCTGCTAAAATTCATCGACTATATATGGAATAAAGGTAACATACAAATTTCTTCCTTAAATGCATGTTTTAATATAAAACTGTACAAGTAAACAGCATGTTCCAACAATAATTTGTCTCCAGTCCAAGGGAGATAATCTGGGTATCTGATCAAAGATGTCTCGGCTTATCATAAATTTTGATAAATTTTACCACTACCTTGTACACGATTTACCTCTTCAGTGTAGATATGATTACAGCAAATCTTAAAAGATCTCTTAATTTTTATTAGTTTTCTACACTTTCACAAAACAGTTTACACAGGATTATTGTGTAGTCAAAAAGACAGGAAAAGCCAAAAACATCTTCTGACAAGTTTGATTCAGAAAACTGTATAAAATGTTGATATTGCATTTCTTTACATAATTTCAAATTTATAATGCAGATTTAAAATATTTCATCAATTAAGCCAATGCTAGAAATTTTGCAGCAGAAAAATATCTATCTGTTCTAGATGTAACAAAGACAAAAATGATAAATTCTTTTTAATGAAAATAGTGAATGAAAGCTATACATCACATAATATCAATAAAATTTAGTTGCATCATTCAAATCGAAAATCAATATCGGTTGAATACAAAATCATTTGAAAAACTTTTTCAACAAAATACCTTAAACTTTTAATTAGAGACGAGTAAATAGATAAGCAACTTAACTTGTTCGGCAGGATAAATTAAAATTTTTGGGTTTGTTGACCACTTCGGCAGATTTGATTAATATCTTGTTGTACATTTCAGACTGTAGTGTACATACACTGCACTGATCATTTGTCTGATGAAGACGATTTACCGTCGCACATAAATTCATAATATGGTGTAATACACGAACTAGAAAATGTCTAGTAAGACACAAATGCCCCAACGGCCACTTACCCCAAAACATAAAATTTTGTCAATGATGTCTAAAATATACTCATAATCAACATTTGTATAAAGATTGATGAAAGCCTGTGAAAGAATTAAGATGCTAGGTGTTAAAATTGAATTGTGACGGAGGGCCATAAAAATCCATTCACATACATCTCCTTATCAAATTATCAGTGTGGGTGGTTGGGTGGTACAGAAGTAACACACGTACCTTTTATACAAGTGACCCGGGTTTGAATCCCTAATCTGACATGAAAAGGTATGGGGTCATCTGCCCGACCACCTGGGTTTTCCCTGGGTTCGGTTTGGGTTTATTTGTTTGATGTCCTATCAACAGCTAAGGTCATTTAAAGACGGCCTCCCATGCGTGCTGATATGCATGCATGTTGTGAGTGCGTACATGTGTTTTGGGAGGCTGCGGTATGTTTGTGTGAAGTCTCCATGTGATAGGCCGGAACTTTTGCCGATTTATAGTGCTACCTCACTGAAACATACTGGTAATCCAGTTTCATCCCACAAAGACCCCTCCCCATTTCCATCCATCCCAACAACAGTGATTAATATAAGTTGATATATCGTTTGTTTCGCAATCGTTGTAAAATAAATCAAGTCTACCCCTCATTATCAGACAATGCAATATTGTAACAAAGTACTTCTACTAAAACTCGTTATCTTATAAACTTGCAGAAAAGAGTAGAACTAGACATACCTAGTTCAAACTTTTCAGGATTGATGTCAATGCCAATGATACGAGATGCACCAGCCCTTTTACATCCCATCATGACAGCCAATCCAACGGCTCCTAGCCCCCACACAGCACACGTAGAGCCTTTTTCCACCTAGCATAAAGGGAGACAATCACATACTTGATGATCAATGAGTTCTTGTTTATCAAATTCATTTTTTTCAGAATGAAAAAAAAAATTGAAAAGAAATTCCTCATTCATAAATTATTCTGATTAATACTTTGACACAAATAAAGTATTTCCTCGGTTCTTAATTTCGTACATAAATTGTGAATATTCTATTATTTTTTTCATAATCGTATGAAGTTTGCCCAAGAGCCAATTTAATAATTACCGGGTGATATTTGAAGTACTATATGAGAAAACCCATGAAGTATGTTTTAAGAAATTCAAAAGGTCCCAGGGGCCTGTTCTATGACCATTTTAATATCACCCCATAACTATTAAATTGGCCTGTAACAGGTCCTTTAGCATTAAAACAGCTGAAATGTTAACTGAGCTTCTGTATACAGTTTTCTACTGAAAATATTCTGGTTAAACCACTACTGTGTCTATCTGTTATTTCCATATCATAATAATTTGAGTTCACTATAATAATGATGTCTATATTGTCTGTAGTAATTACTGATCACATACTCCAGCCGTATTGAGAGCCGCTCCGTATCCCGTGGAGATGCCACACCCCAACAGACAGACTTTCTCCAGGGGTGCTTCAGGAACAATCTGGTCAAAGATATAATGTCAAGTTGTTAACCTTACGTCATTAAGACACTCCTGAAGATTTTCTAGGAATTCATGATAACCAAATGATAGAACTGAAGATAACTAGCTGATTTTGAATCGGGTGTCACACTTGAGAATACACGCAATATTTTAGCATGGAATTCAGAAAGACCAGAACTTTATTAATGCCTCCATGCTTACAGAAGTTATTTTCATGTATAATTTATGCATCCATCTGTAAGGATTAGATTAGATCTCAAAGAGGCCTGTTTGGTAAAACTTTCAAAAAAATCTGTATTCCAGCTGTTAATTATTAAAACAGGCCATCAAGATTTTTTATGTCATATTACGTATAGGCTTCATCTTCCAAGTGTATTTTCAAGAACTATGTTTAGTCGGGGACGTACCTTGGAGACGGAGATTTCAGCTACCACTGTATACTGGCTGAAGGAACTACAGCCCATGAAGTGGAACAGTGTCTTTCCCTTACATGTGAAACGTGACGTTCCATCTGGCATCAAACCGGCTCCCTGTGTGGATCTGAGATTCAAAGTATGATAACAAATGTTTAGAAGTACCCAGAATGTTTGCTGTTTACTAGGTCTCCTTGTAGTACGGGGCTCAAAGTGGCACCTATTTCAGTGGCCGTGGCGCCTTAAATTCACCATTGGCGACCAGTTATTGACCTATAAGGCACCTGCATGGCCACTAAAAAGTTATATAGTATAGATTTGCGATTTGGTTAAACTTTCAAAGGTTGTAGTCAATGCTAAAATGACATTCTCAAATGAAAAAGTTACAGAGAGATGTTATACTGAACTAAAGAATTAAAAGATTTTTTTAAAAATACAAGACAACTTGGCTGAGAGCCTTAGTTTTCTAATTGGCGCCTAGATTTTATTACTTGGTAGCCGAACAGGCCATCTGGTAAAAATATCCACTTTGAGCCCTGTAGTCGCTGGTGAATACCTCAGGCAGCAAGATACGTGAGGCCCATTGCATGCCATCCAAAGCAATAAGAATGAAGTGTCTTGCCCAAGGACACAACCATGACAGCACAGACCGGCCTGTTTCTAAGCTTCCTGAGAAACAGAAACAGACCCGGGTAGGAAGTGCTGCACCATGTACCTCAGATCTTCACCCGAGATTACGTGGCCAGCGCTCTAACTGTCTGAGCTATTATAGATTGGTATTGTCAACTAATTTCTTTTCTCTCTCTTTCTCATTTTAGAGCATATTATGACTTAACAGCTAGTTCATAAATGGAACCAAATTAAAGTTAGTGTAGAACACTTACCTGATTCTTCCACACAAGTTTGTCTTTTTACTGTTGCAGAATTTACAATCGTAGCATTGAGGTATGTACAGCGGAATAACATGATCGCCTAGAAACAAACACATTTAAAATGCAAAAACATTTAAAAACAAATCATGTTTGTTTACAATCGTAATAACGCAATCTTATTTTTTTTGATAATCTATTACAAGGTTGGTTCCTCAATCGAACTTGGAAAGGTATTGGTGTCACCTGCCCAACCATGCGACTGTCATGGGTTTTCTCTGGCTTCCTCTCATATAAAGGTTCCCCGCATAATCTATTATCTACCACAGTCTGTTCAATTTAGGAAAAATATTTTATTAGAACTTTAAAACCTAAATTGAACAGACTGTGGAAGACATAATTATCTCCCATTAATATGACGTCAAAATGTATAATTAATGAATTATTGATGACGTCATATTGTGTTACTATGTAGGCAACCATGTAATACAAGTCTAACAATGTAAATCATCTGCAAATACAAGAGGCCCAATGGGCCTGTATCGCTCACCTGGCTCTACAGCAACTTTGAAGTTGATTGAGGTCATTTCTACAGATACTATGCTGATTATCATAGTAAGCTAGGTTTATTCATATTAATAAATTTTATAGTCCTTTATTCCAGCATTTTAGTGGCCTAATATCTGGTCTAGGAGGCTCTTGGCTATTGCAAAATTATTGTTTACAGATTTAAGCTGATTTCACCCCTGTGATCTTAAATGTAGATCAAGGGTCATTCATTTGAACAAACTTGGTAGCCCTTCACCCCAGCATGCTACAGGCCCAATACCAAGTCCCTGGGCCTCTTGGTTATTTAGAAGAAGTTGTTTGAAGAATATAGCCTATTTGACCCATGTGACCTTGAATGAAGGTCAAGGTCATTTATTTGAACAAACTTTGTAGCCCTTCACCCCAGCATGCTACAGGCCCAATATCATGTCCCTGGGCCTCTTGGTTATTGAGAAGAAGTCGTTTGAAGATTATAGCCTATTTGACCAATGTGACCTTGAATGAAGGTCAAGGTCAATTATTTTAACAAACTTTGTAGCCCTTCACCCCAGTATGCTACAGGCCAATTATCATGTCCCTGGGCCTCTTGGTTATTGAGAAGAAGCCGTTTGAAGATTATAGCCTATTTGACAAATGTGACCTTGAATGAAGGTCAAGGTGATTTATTTGAACAAACTTTGTAGCACTTCACCCAAGCATGCTACAGGCCCAATATCATGTCCCTGGGCCTCTTGGTTATTGAGAAGAAGTTGTTTGAAGATTATAGCCTATTTGACCAATGTGACCTTGAATGATAGTCAAGGTCATTTATTTGAACAAACTTGGTAGCCCTTCACCCCAGTATGCTACAGGCCCAATATGAAGTTCCTGGGCCTCTTGGTTATTGAGAAGAAGTTGTTTAAATGAAAAAGTTGACGCCGGACGGCCGGACGGACGGACGGACGACGGACGCCGCACCATGGCATAAGCTCACTTGCCCTTCGGGCAGGTGAGCTAATAATGAAAGCACTTATGCTTTACAGATAAACATGTTTTTTATATCCTTATAAATACATTCATTTTTTTTGCATATAAAGGTCTTGTAAGTAATAACGACGCTATGGTCCAATAGAGGTACTGGATTCTAACATAGTGTTGTATAGGGTCTAGTAAGTAATAACGCCGGTATTGTCCAATATAGGTACTGGATCCTAACATAGTGTTGTATAGGGTCAAGTAAGTAATAACGACGGTATATGGTCCAATATAGGTACTGGATCCTAACATAGTGTTGTATAGGGTCTAGTAAGTAATAACGACGGTATTGTCCAATATAGGTATAGGGTCTAGTAAGTAATAACGACGGTATTGTCCAATATAGGTACTGGATCCTAACATAGTGTTGTATAGGGTCTAGTATGTAATA
Organism: Pecten maximus; assembly: GCF_902652985.1. Classification (NCBI taxonomy): domain Eukaryota; kingdom Metazoa; phylum Mollusca; class Bivalvia; order Pectinida; family Pectinidae; genus Pecten; species Pecten maximus. The sequence continues at coordinate 7,429 of NW_022979347.1, forward strand.
ACGACGGTATTGTCCAATATAGGTACTGGATCCTAACATAGTGTTGTATAGGGTCTAGTAAGTAATAACGACAGTATGGTCCAATATAGGTACTGGATCCTAACATAGTGTTGTATAGGGTCTAGTAAGTAATAACGACAGTATGGTCCAATATAGGTACTTGATCCTAACATAGTGTTGTATAGGGTCTAGTAAGTAATAACGACGGTATGGTCCAATATAGGTACTGGATCCTAACATAGTGTTGTATAGGGTCTAGTAAGTAATAACGACGGTATGGTCCAATATAGGTACTGGATCCTAACATAGTGTTATATAGGGTCTAGTAAGTAATAACGACGGTATGGTCCAATATAGGTACTGGATCCTAACATAGTGTTGTATAGGGTCTAGTAAGTAATAACGACGGTATGGTCCAATATAGGTACTGGATCCTAACATAGTGTTGTATAGGGTCTAGTAAGTAATAACGACGGTATGGTCCAATATAGGTACTGGCAGCCTTCGACACTAACGGTAGACCTGGTGCCCGAGTCCACCAAAATATTTGGAGGTCTCCAAAAACTGCGCTTACCTGGAGACCGTCGGGCACTGAGATTTTTACATTGAGGTGTTCTTAAAATGTAGGAATTTTTAGTAAAATGTACCCAAAAAGTTGTCGATTTAATTTCAATATCCGTCAGTCGTTTATACCCATGTGTTGCACGCATGTAAAACTGCACTTGTGTACTCCCGTCTTTCCGGTCGCCAGAGTATTTGGAACGCTTGTAATTTTAGACAATAAACTAGTACTATTTCAAGCGTCTATATGACCAAGGTAAGTCGGCGCGAAGCGAAAGTGACCTTCACTTGCATTGACCTAGGGTAAACAACACACGTACATACAGAGATGCATCGGTGGTTGGGGCTGTCGCCTCCTCCGAAAAAAGCCAAGACATTGAAGGAACGACGGGTTCAACAGCATCAATACGAGAAAGAAAAGAAAGTTCCAGAACTCCTTGCAAACACAGTTTAATTGGTTGCGCTACGACGATGTACACATGTACTGTACACTGTGTCGTAAACATGGAGAAACCGGGTCGTTTACTACAGGAGGAGGATAAACTGGCCAATAACCAGGACCTTATTGAACTTCAACGGAAGTCTTTTAAACTCCTCATGGAAATAATATAATAAAATATTTGAACAAATGAAATAAGTTTCTTTTTATAATTTTTTTTTTGTTGAAAATGTGGGCTCCAAGATTCTGTGGAGGGCACCAAGAATTTAAGTATCAGGAGACCGTTGGTCTCCAAGACCTGGAAAGTTAGTGTCAAAGGCTGACTGGATCCTAACATAGTGTTGTATAGGGTCTAGTAAGTAATAACGACGGTATTGTCCAATATAGGTACTGGATCCTAACATAGTGTTGTATATAGGGTCTAGTAAGTAATAACAACGGTATGGTCCAATATAGGTACTGGATCCTAACATAGTGTTGTATAGGGTCCAGTAAGTAATAACGACGGTATTGTCCAATATAGGTACTGGATCCTAACATAGTGCTGTATAGGGTCTAGTAAGTAATAACGACAGTATTGTCCAATATAGGTACTGAAACTAACATAGTGTTGTATAGGGTCTAGTAAGTAATAATGGCGCTATGGTCCAATATAGGTACTGGATCCTAACATAGTGTTGTATAGGGTCTAGTAAGTAATAACGACGGTATTGTCCAATATAGGTACTGAAACTAACATAGTGTTGTATAGGGTCTAGTAAGTAATAACAGCGGTATGGTCCAATATAGGTACTGGATCCTAACATAGTGTTGTATAGGGTCTAGTAAGTAACAACGACGGTATGGTCCAATATAGGTACTGGATCCTAACATAGTGCTGTATAGAGTCTAGTAAGTAATAATGACAGTATGGTCCAATATAGGTACTGGATCCTAACATAGTGTTGTACAGGGTCTAGTAAGTAATAACGACGGTATGGTCCAATATAGGTACTGGATCCTAACATAGTATTGTATAGGGTCCAGTAAGTAATAACGACGGTATTGTCCAATATAGGTACTGGATCCTAATATAGTGTTGTATAGGGTCTAGTAAGTTATAACGACGGTATGGTCCAATATAGGTACTGGATCCTAACATTAATATAAATAGACAATTTGTCAAGTAGTAATACCGACAGTACAGACAAGTAAATTATTGAATATATATGTTTGTGGGTGCCATGGACATGTGATTACCTACCTGTTTCGACACTAGTGACTCCCTCACCCACGCTCTCTACTACACCGGCACCCTCGTGGCCCAGGACCACAGGGAATATACCCTCCGGATCGAACCCGTCGAGGACATAAGCATCAGTGTGGCACACACCCGTGTTCAAAATCTAAAACAAATATTTCAAGAGGAAATGTTAAGTCATAGTGTTAAGAAAAGATATGTTTTTGCTGGTGAATCAAACCCTAAATTTACTTTCAGGGATTTTCCTACAATTTCTCAACTGGGTCCAGGGTCCATTGAATTGGGAATTTCAACAGGACATAATGTGACATTGGGGAATTTTTTTTAGTGAATTTCAAAAATTTCAATTTTTCTTTGATGAATATTGCCTTTAAATTATTTTCTATTTCATTTTTTTATCTGTAGCTGTTTTTTATTTTTAAAATGCCTTCATATAGGTCTTTGTATAAAACATAATCATTCAAAAGTGACTTCAAAATTGGGAATTTTTTGGTGGCAAATTGGGAATTTTCACATGATATTTTTAGGGGAATGGTCCTTCTATTGTAGGAAAATCTCTGATGAAACTTCAAATATTTATAATATTGGTTTTGAAAATAGCTGTATGTACTCCAACTTACTCTACAATATCCTTATACAGATAATACATACACATTAATTCAATGCAGTAAAAAAAATCATACATACACTGTGTATATATACATTTACCAAGATGCCAGATAACTTGGTGATGAAAGTGTTGACGACTAAATATAAACAGCTTGATGTAGCAACAGCTGCTGAATCTTATATGAAGTTTAACCCGCATCGGAACAACAACACAAAATGCTTTACATAAAAACATTATACAGATTTCTTAAATAGATCGAATATTTATGCAATCTTTATGAATAGCTCTACATGTCAGCTTCAGAGTTCCTACCTTGATTCGGATTTCACCTGCTCTAGGAGGTGCAACCTGGATGTCCTCAATCACCATCGGCTTCTTGGCCTCCCATGCCACAGCGGCTTTACATTCGATGACCTATTGATACATTTTAAGCACGATATGCATTAGAATTGCATGTAAAATTTGATGAACGATACATTTTAAGCATGATATGCATGTAGAATTGCATGTAAAACTGCCAGTTATTCAACCCCTGGACACCTATTTGGTAGAACATAACCACAGAGCTGAGGTATAGCTCATAGCAGAAAATATGTTTTCAGACCTTTTTTTGTCTCATTTTGGGAAGAAAATTGGTGAATTGGGAAAGAAATTTTCATGATTAAAACTACAAATTTTGGTAATTTGGTTAAAATATGAAATAATATCATCTGGGAATGGGGCCCTTTATCGGCCCCTAAAAGCCTTCATAAAAAGCCCTGGTATTACTATTTTTTCATTAAAAGCGTAAATAGCCCCGAGATATTTTAGTTGTACATTATAATTGGCCCAGTTACTTTGTCATGTTTTGTGCATATGATAACCAATATTTTTTACCTACAAACCTAATACAGTAGAAGGGCACAGAGTCTGAGGGTTCGAACTCTTTACAGATATAAATATCTCAAGTAGCCTACTTGACATATTTTTCACAATCTATATCAGTAGAGATTAGTGAACAGACTAATAATTATCAGGGACAAAGGCCCCGCATGGATTCAATCCATCTACGTTTATACATTTGCATAATGAGAGGCATTAGTATCTGCCATCTCTCTCAGATTTACAAATCCTAATATTAACCAAAAAATGACAATAGGCTGGGTAACACAGAACCACACAAAGCATTTTAACACAATTGTTTGATCTTTCATCTCCGGAAAAGATTACAATATGTTCAAGAAACTAGGCACAAATCAACCAGATCTCACTTTAACTCTCACTCAACACCACCTAGCCGGAGTTTCCTCTGGCCCTGACACCATGTCTGGTGTCATGAGACATAGTGTCAGGGCCAGAGGAAACTCAGGCTGAATGCCATCTACCTAGTGTATATGGTATGGAGCATATCAAACTTTTGAGCCCAATGTCAACAGAATTTAAAACTTGCATAACTAGCTCAACTGACACCATATCACAAAGTCAGTGGCCTAATAGTAGTAGATATTGACAAAAATGAAAAACTTTCACATCAGTGATTTTATTTCCCTTATTCTATAGGGGTCTGTACATTTTCTTTAAGGATTTAGCTTCGATAAATAGAATCTAGTAGCATTATTACATCTGCTTGTGAAACATTACGTGTGAACACCATTCTGATCAACATTTCTTCACAACAGTTAATGTACAGGGACACTTAAACAATTTCTGAATGGGAAAAAATGAACATGAAATTGAGAAAATATTAACAATTTTTCACTAGGGAACTACCTATATTTGGCCCCAAATGTGCCCAGAAAAAGGTCACTGCATATCCAACTGTCCCACTGCAAAATGGGAACACAGTTTATTCTACTGCTAAAAGACATGACATCATTGTCATGAGCACAGGGACCTGAGAATTTGGTACGGTCTATAGATATTTGGATATATGTTATTGTGTATATGACATTTCAGGTGATATTGGGAATTAGATTCAATATTTTGAAATGAATCTCTCTCTGTTGGCATACATGTAAACACTGTCATCTTAACCTCATATTATACTATCAGATGTTTACATTGTTGATACCGCCTGTTGGAATAACATTTCATACACCAACAGGTTTTGGTAAAACCGCCAACTCCACTTGCGCATAATAAGCAAATTTGCATAATTATACCCCAGGTAGAGTATGGATTTGTTACTAAAAATAACAAAAAGTGATTATACAGTAAATTTTGGAATACATATATATATCTGATAGCGTTGGCTAGCAAGCCAGAGATTCACAAAGTAAAGATCTCTGAGCTAGCCTATACTAAAAACATTCTATTACTCTACCGGAAATATTGCAATTTGCATCAATCTTTGGTACTTTCCAATATGGAAATCATTTTTGTAAGTGCATGTGCCGATCAGCGTAAATTCCTCCAGTTTGGAAGCTCTGGCAAACAAGATGGCAATGTGTTCAACCGAAAGATTAAATTAAGTGAGAAGTAAAGAAACGCAACTTATTTTGAGGCCGCCCGAAGCTTTTTTAGTAATTCATTGCAAAACAAGTTGATTTTAAACGTTCTGCATCATTTGATGTTTACAATGCTTTTGAAATATGTTTATTCACATATAAATATATAAAATAAATAAAAATAAATATGTTTTGATCTATATTGCAACTGAGCCGCTTTGCTTGAGTGCCGTGCCGGCGACAAGCTCTAACAAGGGCCCAATGGGCCCAAATCGCTCACCTGCAATGCAGTGATCTTTTCATATATGGATCCTGCAGTTATTTGAAAGCATGCTACAGGACCAATATAATGTCTCTCTGCACTTTGGCTTTTCACTAAAAGTCATTTAAAGATTTAAGCATACTTGATCGACGTGACCTTGAATGAAGGTCAAGGTCATTCATTTGAACAAACTTGGTAGCCCTTCACCCCAGCATGCTACAGACCCAATATCAACTCCCTGGGACTCTTGGTTATTGAGAAGAAGTTGTTTAAAGATTTTAGCCTTTTTGACCCCTGTGACCTTGAATGAAGGTCAAGGTCATTCATTTGAACAAACTTGGTAGCCCTTTACCCCAGCATGCTACAGACCCAATATCAACTCTCTGGGACTCTTGGTTATTGAGAAGAAGTCGTTTAAAGATTTTAGCCTTTTTGACTCCTGTGACCTTGAATGAAAGTCAAGGTCATTCATTTGAACAAACTTGGTAGCCCTTCACCCCAGCATGCTACAGGCCAAATATTAGGTCTCTGGGACTCTTGGTTATTGAGAAGAAGTCGTTTAAAGATTTTAGCCTTTTTGACTCCTGTGACCTTGAATGAAAGTCAAGGTCATTCATTTGAACAAACTTGGTAGCCCTTCACCCCAGCATGCTACAGACCCAATATCAACTCCCTAGGACTCTTGGTTATTGAGAAGAAGTTGTTTAAAGATTTTAGCCTTTTTGACTCCTGTGACCTTGAATGAAAGTCAAGGTCATTCATTTGAACAAACTTGGTAGCCCTTCACCCCAGCATGCTACAGGCCAAATATTAGGTCTCTGGGACTCTTGGTTATTGAGAAGAAGTCGTTTAAAGATTTTAGCCTTTTTGACTCCTGTGACCTTGAATGAAAGTCAAGGTCATTCATTTGAACAAACTTGGGAGCCCTTCACCCCAGCATGCTACAGGCCAAATATTAGGCCTCTGGGACTGTTGGTTATCGAGAAGAAGTCGTTTAAAGATTTTAGCCTTTTTGGCCCCTGTGACCTTGAATGAAGGTCAAGGCCATTCATTTGAACAAACTAGGTAGCCCTTCATCCCAGCATGCTACAGACCCAATATCAACTCCCTGGGACTCTTGGTTATTGAGAAGAAGTCGTTTGAAGATTTTAGCCTTTTTGACCCCTGTGACCTTGAATGAAGGTCAAGGTCATTCATTTGAACAAACTTGGTAGCCCTTCACCCCAGCATGCTACAGGCCAAATATTAGGTCTCTGGGACTCTTGGTTATTGAGAAGAAGTCGTTTAAAGATTTTAGCCTTTTTGACTCCTGTGACCTTGAATGAAAGTCAAGGTCATTCATTTGAACAAACTTGGTAGCCCTTCACCCCAGCATGCTACAGACCCAATATCAACTCCCTAGGACTCTTGGTTATTGAGAAGAAGTTGTTTAAAGATTTTAGCCTTTTTGACCCCTGTGACCTTGAATGAAGGTCAAGGTCATTCATTTGAACAAACTTGGTAGCCCTTTACCCCAGCATGCTACAGACCCAATATCAACTCCCTGAGACTCTTGGTTATTGAGAAGAAGTCGTTTAAAAGATTTTAGCCTTTTTGACTCCTGTGACCTTGAATGAAAGTCAAGGTCATTCATTTGAACAAACTTGGGAGCCCTTCACCCCAGCATGCTACAGGCCAAATATTAGGTCTCTGGGACTCTTGGTTATTGAGAAGAAGTCGTTTAAAGATTTTAGCCTTTTTGACTCCTGTGACCTTGAATGACGGTCAAGGTCATTCATTTGAACAAACTTGGTAGCCCTTCACCCCAGCATGCTACAGACCCAATATCAACTCCCTGGGACTCTAGGTTATTGAGAAGAAGTCGTTTAAAGATTTTAGCCTTTTTGACCCCTGTGACCTTGAATGAAAGTCAAGGTCATTCATTTGAACAAACTTGGTAGCCCTTCACCCGAGCATGCTACAGACCCAATATCAACTCCCTGGGACTCTTGGTTATTGAGAAGAAGTCGTTTAAAGATTTTAGCCTTTTTGACTCCTGTGACCTTGAATGAAAGTCAAGGTCATTCATTTGAACAAACTTGGTAGCCCTTCACCCCAGCATGCTACAGACCCAATATCAAGTCCCTGGGACTCTTGGTTATTGAGAAGAAGTCGTTTAAAGATTTTAGCCTTTTTGACTCCTGTGACCTTGAATGAAGGTCAAGGTCATTCATTTGAACAAACTTGGTAGCCCTTCACCCCAGCATGCTACAGACCCAATATCAAGTCCCTGGGTCTTTTGGCTATTTAGAAGAAGTCGTCTAATTTTTTTTTAGCCTTTTTGACTCCTGTGACCTTGAATGAAAGTCAAGGTCATTCATTTGAACAAACTTGGTAGCCCTTTACCCCAGCATGCTACAGACCCAATATCAACTCCCTGGGACTGTTGGTTGTTGAGAAGAAGTCGTTTGAAGATTTTAGCCTTTTTGACTCCTGTGACCTTGAATGAAGGTCAAGGTCATTCATTTGAACAAACTTGGTAGCCCTTCACCCCAGCATGCTACAGGCCCAATATTAGGTCTCTAGGCCTTTTGGTTATTGAGAAGAAGTTGCTTGAATGGAAAGTTGACGCCGGACGGACGGCCGGACGGCCGGACGGACGACGGACGGACGACGGACGCCGCGCCACGGCATAAGCTCACTTGCCCTTCGGGCAGGTGAGCTAAAAACGCAAGCGTCACAGACGGCAAGCTCGAATCAAGTTCGCCCATCGTATAAACAAGGGGAGTTAACTCAATGTCACTGCCCTACGTCGTTACAGACTTTCCATATATGTAAACATTTAACAAGGATATAGATGATCTACCCAAATACAGATGTCGAATGTAACAATTGACTAATTCTCGTGATCATGTGACCATGAAGCTTTAATGGAGAAGGCAAGGATGTCATACATGCTTTGACAAAGTTATATATGCGTTATGAAACAAGCATGTTCTACAGTAGGCGAACAAGTCGGTCATTTTCTAGGCTATGATTAGACGACGGCCTTAGCTTATCTGATAATTTGACTGGTCGGTAAATATAGGTTATGAGACTTAATGTAAACTGACAACCTCTTCGCTAAATTACTTTGTGATGTTGAAGTATATTGGAACGTGCACACTTTAAATGAATGATATGTTTCATTGCTTATGATTACCTTTCCTGCAGTTTCCGACATTTTAGATCTGCTTGGTACGCCTTTTGAACCTTACGATCGTCCTTCTGTACACCGGCTGATCAAACTCCGCGTGGAACAAACGCTGAGTTGACAGAGATCATCCCGATGGTGATCGTGTGCAAATTTAAGGGTAACGTGTGCAATGGTTTCCATGTGTATTTTTAGTTTCAACACGTTTATATTCTACTTAGCATGCATTAAATTTTTGGCTAACAATGTTTACTTCTAATTTGACACTTGAAAAGTTTACTTGAATTTATTGGAGTGTTTTGATACTTTTCAATTTCATACAAGTT
>NW_022979348.1:0-31958 GCF_902652985.1 Pecten maximus
AGCACTGTTACATCTGGAAGAGTAGCGCAAAGAACACGTACGAATTTTATTTATTTCATCCAACATGGAAGTTAAATCAGGTTAGTTGCATGCCGATATGAATCAATATATATATGTTATAAGCATACATATGCGAGTGCGACCCATCTCGCATATCATGTCATTTGTAACGAACCCTTGTGCTTGGACAGTACCCAGACCCCTGCCATTTTCAAAATTTATATTTAACATTTATGCAAGCGTCTTTTGGATGACGTAGGATGAAAAATCAAAGTTAAAAAAGATTTAATCCACATCCATTTTTCACAAGACAGTACTGCAATTTTAACTCTGAGAAGCAAAACTCTGCATGTAACTTCCAACAATAAAGACGAAAATAATCATGAAAAATTATCTCACAAAACCTACATGTACAACACGTTTTGTTACATCGGAACAGGTGCTTTCGTTTCCTTGTAAGCTGATACTCTACCTAACACCACGGTAGTTACTCGTTCATTCACTTTGTCGAGACTTCTGCCCTTTGATAATAAGAAACAAGTTTGCCCGGGCTTCATCAGTTGAGAGGCAAAAAGATAAATTTATAAAAAAAAAAAAAAAAAAAATTTAAATTAAAAAAAAAGATAAAGAAAATTAAAAAAATATATTAGTTCAAAATGTATTATTACTATTATTATTAGAATTATTGAAAAAGTAATTAAAATTGATCTGAAATCTATTAAGAATATATTTTGAAATAATATCTAAAGGGATCAATTAAAAAGAATTAATAAATTCAGAAACAATTTCAAGGATGAATTTCAAAAATCAAAAATTGACCAAAACAGAAAAACTGTCAATTAAAAATTGATCTGAAAAATGAATTAAAAAAATATTAAATGCATTTAAAAATGATTTCATTAATTAAAAAAAATCTTGAAAAGCTACATAAAATGTTAAAGCTACAGATCAAAATTGATTTGGTTATCAAATTCGAAAATTTATTTTTCAAGAATAAATTTCTTAGCATTTCAAGAATGAATTCAACAAAATTATGAATTTAAAAATATTTAAAGACTGAATTCAACAATGACCTGAAAAATTTATTAAAAAATTTACATTTAAAACAGATACAAAAAGGTTAAGGCTACAAGTCAAAATGAATCCGAAGATCGAATCCAAAAAATTATTTAACAATGAATATTGAAATATTTGAATGAATTCATTTCTGTTTTAATAAATTCAACATTGATGTAAATAATATATTGCAAAAAATTAATATTTGAAAAATATAAAAATACAAGTCAACAAATCTGTTGGATGAATTCCAAAATGTATTCAGGAATAGTATTTCAAAATATTTAATTCAAAAAATTATTTAAATAATGAAAAAAATATTTAAAGACTAAATTTAACAATGATCTGAAGAATGCATTCAAAGATTTATATTTGGTTATATATGTATATGGCTTCCTTTGTTAATACATACACACACACATATGCACCAGTGTTCAAGGAATTAGTTTCATGTATTTGGTCGCTCAAGAACTGAAAGAAAAAATGTTTATCAACATATTTAAACCTAACCTACATGCACAATAATCCTACTTTGTTTATGACGTCACAGCTGTTGTTAACTTATGGCGTTTTCAGTATTTTTGACGTCATATATCCCGGCATCAAATAAAGTCCGCCTATGAAGGTAAATATTGGCTTTTGTTTTATTTTTCTTTATATATACACACATATGATGAAAATTTTCAAGTAAATTATATATAAAACTGATGATTGACAAGTTATATTTTGCACTAGCGCTTTCACTGTATGTCTGTTTTGTCATTCCTTACTATATAAACGGATTACAGACTCGTCCCAAAAAGAAAAGAAAAAACAAAACATTTTGCCACGAATTTGATTCCTACCGCCCAAATTCGAAAACCATTTAGCCACATGGAACCATATATCCCCAAGTGTCATTTCGCCACAAAAGCTATATCGCCCAATTATTTTATTCTTGAATAGATGCACTGTAAGATTCAATGAATATTTTTCATGTTCCTATCATGCTGTGGCGTTAACTATAATTAACTATAATTGATATTAATGGACTAACAACGGAGATAACTGCTCCATAATATTAGAAGAGGTGTGTAATGACCTCAAGACTCAACTGCCAAAATAATTTCATAAATTGTGGAAAATGTTTCTTTTTCTGGATTGTTACTATTAATAAAGTTTTGTTGTCATAATAACAACAGCCAAAACATTAGTGAAAGTCAATTATAGAAAGTGAATGATATGAAATCGATATGGCAATTGAGTTTCTGCCCTTTAATAATAAGTTACAAGTTTGCCCGGGCTTCATCAGTTGAGAGGCAAAAAGATCAATTTATAAAACAAAAATTAGAATTATTGAATTAAAATTAATCCGAAATATATTAAGAATAAATTTTGAAATAATATCTAAAGGAAACAAAAACAATTCCAAAAATGAATTTCAAAAATCAAAAATTGATCTTAACAGAAAAAAAACAATTAAAAGAATTCAACAAAATTAAGAATTTAAAAATATTTAAAGATTTAATTGAACAATGACCTGAAAAATGTATTAAACAAATTATATTTAAAACAGATACAAAAAGGTTAAGGCTAAAAGTCAAAATGAATCCGAAAATTGAATTAAAAAATTTATTGAAGAATATATTTTAAAATATTTCAACTCGAGATTTTTTTTAAAGGAATTAATAAATATTTAAATACTAAATTCAACAATGAGCTGAAAAAAAGATAATAAAATTTGTATTTGAAAAAAATTGATTAAAAAGTTAAGATTACAAGTTAAAATTAATCTGGAAAAAATATAGCTGCATTCAAAAATTTATTTTAAAAAATGAAAACATTAAGGACTATTAAATTCATCAAGAATGTTTTCAAAAATTAATATTTGATTTTTTTTATAGTTGCAAGTAAACCTTTAAAGAATAAATTCAACAATGACAAGAAAAAAAATCAAAAATTTGTATTTGAAGAAATTTATACGAAAAGTCAAAATTGTTCTTGAGATTCAGTTCAAAAATTTGTTTCAAAGAATCACAAAAATAATTCAACAATGATCTGAAAAAGTATTCAAAAATTTATACTTGAAAAAAATTCTGAAAAATGTCATGGCTACAAGTCAAAATTAATGTGAAGATTGAATTCAAAAAATCATTTAAGAATAAATATTTTGATATTTAAATGAATTGAAACATTTATTTAAAGAATAGATTCAACATTGATGTAAAAGAATGAAAATAAAAAAAAATCATCTGAAGAATTAGGTTTAAACAGTTTCATGTAAAAGTTAATCTAAAGATTGAATGAAAAAAAAATTAAAGTATAAGTTTTTAAAATATTTTAAGTATTCAAAAATTTATTTCAAAGAATTAAAAATATTTAAAGACCATTAAATTCAACAATGACCTGAAAAATGTATCCAAAAATATGTACACTGTATTTAAAAAAATCTATCAAACAATGTTAAGACTTCAAGTTAAAATCAATCTGAAAATTGAATTCAAAAATTTATTGAAGAATATATTTTAAGATATTTCAACTCGAAAATTTATTTAAAAGAATTAAAAAATATTTAAATACTAAATTCAACAATGACCTGAAAAAAGGATCATGAAATTTGTATTTGAAACAAATTGATTTAAAAGTTAAGATTACAAGTTAAAATTAATCTGAAGATTGAATAAACAATTCTAATAAGGACTAAAAATTGATCAAAAGAATGAGTTGAAAAGATTATATCTGCATTCAAAAATTTATTTTTAAAAATGAAAAAATTAAAGACTATTAAATTCATTAAGAATGTATTCAAAAATTAATATTTGATTTTTTTTTAGTTGCAAGTAAAAATTTAAAGAATAAATTCAACAATGACAAGGGAAAAAAATCAAAAATTTGTATTTTGAAGAAATTTATAAGTCAAAATTGTTCTGAAGATACAGTTCAAAAATTTGTTTCAAAGAATCAAAAAAATAATTCAACAATGATCTGAAAATGTATTCAAAAATTAATACTTGAAAAAAGGTCTGAAAAATGTCATGACTACAAGTCAAAATTAATGTGAAGATTGAATTCAAAAAATCATTAAAGAATAAATATTGAAATATTTAAATGAATTCAAACATTTAAAGAATAGCTTTAACATTGATGTAAAAGAATGAAAATTTAAAAAAAATATCTGAGGAATTAGGTTAAAACAGTTTCATGTAAAAGTTAAAAATTGATCTTTATTGAATTAATTTTTTTTAAAGAATAAGTTTTTCAAATATTTTAACTATTCAAAAATTTATTTCAAAGAATCAAAAATATTTAAAAACTGATTTTGACAATGATATGAAAAATGCATTCAAAATTTAAAATTTGATTTTTTTTATAGTTGCAAGTAAACATTGATGTGATGATTGAATTAAAAAATGATAATGAACTTAAAAAATTGCAAAAGATTCATTCAAAAATTTATTTTAAAAAATGAAAGCATTAAAGACCATTAGATTCATCAATGACATGAAAAAGTATTCAAAAATTTATATTTGAATATTTTTATAGTTGCAATTCAACATTGATGTAACGATTGAATTCAAAACTTTATCAATAAACTTTAAAAATTATCTGAAGAATTATGGTTAAACAGATATAAAAGTAAAAGAACTAACCTTAAGATTGAATAAGTTTAATATATTTCAAGTATTCAAAAATTTATTTCAAAGAATCAAAAATAAGTAAAAAAATATTTACACTTTGTCAAAATTAATCTGAAAATTAAATTCAAAAATTTATTAAAAAAAAACATGAAGATTGAATTCAAATATTCTTTACAAAATATATATGAAATTATTTAAATGAATTCAAAAATTTATTTCAAGAATAAATACATTATCAAAATACAGATGTAAAGAATTTTTTAAATATTTTAAGTATTCAAAATTTATTTCAAAGAATCAAAAAAGTATTTGAAGACATAATTCAACAATGACCTGAAAGATGAATCTAAAAATTAGTATTTTGAAAAATAAGTAAAAAATATTTACACTTTGTCAAAATTAATCTGAAAATTAAATTCAAAAATTTATTTAAAAAAACATGAAGATGGAATTCAAATATTCTTTAATAAATATTAAATTATTTAAATGAATTCAAAATTTATTTCAAGAATAAATACATTATTAAAGTACTGATGTAAAGAATTCTTTTTAAATATTTTAAGTATTCAAAAATTTATTTCAAAGAATCAAAAAAGTATTTGAAGACTTAATTCAACAATGACCTGAAAATTGGATCTAAAAATTAGTATTTTGAAAAATAAGTAAACAATTTTTACACTTATGTCAAAATTAATCTGAAAATTAAATTCAAACATTTATTAAAAAAATACATTTAAAAACAATTTAACTCAAAAATTTATTCAAATGAATTAAAGAATATTTAGGACTTAATTCAACAATGACCTGAAAAATGGATCTAAAAACTTATATCAGAAAAATCTAGTTTAAAAAAAGTTTCATCTAAAAGTCAAAAATTAATGTGAAGATCAAATTCAAAAATTCATTAAAGGTTAGATACATTATTGATGTAAAGAAGGAACTCAAAAATCTATTAAAGACTAAGTATTGAAATACTGATGGCAAGAATGAATTCAAAAATTCATATATGAAACATATAGCTTAAAAACTTTCATCTACAAGTCAAAAATTTATGTGAAGATTGAATTCAAATATTCTTTAAAAAATAAATATTAAATTATTTAATTGAACTCAAAAATTTATTTCAATAATAAATACATTATTAAAATACGGACGTAAAGAATTCTTTTTAAATATTTCAAATATTCAAAAATGTATTTCAAAGAATCAAAAAAGTATTTTATGACCTAATTCAACAATGACCTGAAAGATGGATCTAAAAATAAGTATTTGAAAAATAAGTAAAAAAAATTAAATTCCATTGCAAAATTAATCTGAAAACTAAATTCAAAAATTTATTACAAAAATACATTTAAAACAATTTAACTCAAAAATTTATTCAAATGAATTAAAGAATATTTAGGACTTAATTCAACAATGACCTGAAAAATGGATCTAAAAACTTATCAGAAAAATCTAGTTTAAAAAAAGTTTCATCTAAAAGTCAAAAATTAATGTGAAGATCAAATTCAAAATTTTATTAAAGGTTAGATACATTATTGATGTAAAGAAGGAACTCAAAAATCTATTAAAGACTAAGTATTGAAATACTGATGGCAAGAATGAATTCAAAAATTCATATATGAAACATCTAGCTTAAAAACTTTCATCTACAAGTCAAAAAATTATGTGAAGATTGAATTCAAATATTCTTTAAAAAATAAATATTAAATTATTTAAATGAACTCAAAAATTTATTTCAATAATAAATACATTATTAAAATACGGACGTAAAGAATTCTTTTTAAATATTTAAAATATTCAAAATGTATTTCAAAGAATCAAAAAAGTATTTTATGACCTAATTCAACAATGACCTGAAAGATGGATCTAAAAATTAGTATTTGAAAAATAAGTAAAAAAAATTTAATTCCATTGCAAAATTAATCTGAAAACTAAATTCAAAAATTTATTACAAAAATACATTTAAAACAATTTAACTCAAAAATTTATTCAGAAGAACATTTAGGACCTTAATTCATAAATTCATAAATGACCTTATTTGAACACTTAATTCAACAATGACCTGAAAGATGGATCTATAAAAATTAGTATCTTAAATATAAGTAAAAAAGTATTTAAACTTCATGGCAAAATTAATCTGAAAATTAAATTCAAATATTTATTTAAAAAACATGAAGATTGAATTCAAGTATTCTTTAAAAAATAAATATTTAAATATTTAAATGAATTCAAAATTTTATTTCAAAGAATCAAAAATTATTTGAAGACTTAATTCAACAATGACCTGAAAATTGGATCTAAAAATTAGTATTTGAAAAATAAGTAAAAAAATATTTAGACTTCATGTCAAAATTAATCTGAAAATTGAATTCAAAAATTTATTAAATAATACATTTAAAAAAATTTAACTTAAAACTTTATTCAGAAGAACATTTAGGACCTTAATTCATAAATGACCTGAAAATATTTATATCAGAAAAATCTAGTTTTAAAAGTTTTATCTACGAGTCAAAAATTAATGTGAAGACTATTGAAAAACTTTTTAAAAAATACATTAAAATATTGGAACTCAAAAAGTTTTCTCAAAGAATCAAATAAATATTTAGAGAGTATAATGATTTGAGGAATGCATTCAAAATTTATATTTGAAATTTTTTATAGCTTATTGATCTGATGATTGAACATTAAAAAAACTTACAAAAAATATTCTAGAATTAAATATTAAAATTATTATTTCAAATTTTAATTTAACATCGATCTGAAAATGAAAAAAGCGAAAACAATTGACCCCAAGAATAAATTTAAAAATATATTTTTTCTAAAATGTATATCAAAAATTCAAAAACACATTTCAAAAGATATTTTTTGAAAATATTTAAAGCATCAAATCAAAACATTATTTAATTGACCAATTAAACACTTCACCGCTCCAGCCGCCATGGTCTTTTGCTCCTTTCCGGATCTGAAAAAGTATTAATCTAAAGAGTGTTATTTGGAAATATTTAATATAGTATCGTTTTACCAACTAATTTAGTAAAATCAATGATATTAGATTAAAATCGATATTGTCGCACAAATGTTTTTCTAACCAATTCTGTAATATTTTGGTTTTATGATTTTATTTCATTCGATTTGCACATATTTTTAATTATTGGTATTATATCAATTTAATTTTGGTTTTACATTTAATTTTTAGATTTTTTTTTTGTTTGTTTATTTTTTGTTTTTGTTTATTTTGACCTCTTAACTTTATATTTGGTTTCATTTTAAATTTAGTTTTTATTGGGTTTTTTTTTTGATTTAATTCACTTAAAATTTAATTATTTTTTAAAAAACATTTTAAGTCTAGTTAATTTCTTATTTCTGTTTTTTTTTTATATTAACTTTATTCTGTATATTTCTTTTTAAATTTTTATCGGTGTTATTTTATTTCAGTTTTAATAAGATGATTATTGTTAATCTTATTTAACTTTAATGAAAAGTAGAAAAATACATAACATAACTATGTTCATCAGCCGTAGTTAAAAAAGATGCTGGTCCTTAAAAAGAACAGAAAAAATACATCTGAAAAAAATCATTACCTAGACTGGCCAGAAATACCTGACCGGATATCCGTCGGCCATATCTCCGTCGTTGTGGTCCAATGGGCGGCTGGTCCTTCCGGGATCTGCAATGTATTGATCTAAGAAGCATTAGAATTTTAAATTATTGAAAGAAAGTACCGTTTTACCAAATCGTTTCGGTAAAATCGGCGATACTTTATATACACCGCCGTGATCATATCGAAACCTACCTTTGGACAGATTTGTATCACCAGGCCGCGTCACTGATGCTACAAGGCTATCACTTGTATCAAAAGATACTGTTTGTAGGGAAAGGGAAGCAAATGTACAGAAACATCATTCAAACTCGGTGCATTCATAACCACCCGTTAAGGTTTGAATGTAGCCTTGTAAGAACTTGAATCTGACAAATAATCTGCCCTTCAATCCTACAACAGCAAAAAAGACAGATTAAAATCATTACCTAGACTGGCCGGAAATACCTGACCGGATATCCGTCGGCCATATCTCCGTCGTTGTGGTCCAATGGGCGGCTGGTCCTTCCGGGAGCTGCAATGTATTGATCTAATAAGCATTAGAACTTTAAATTATTGAAAGAAAGTACCGTTTTACCAAATCGTTTCGGTAAAATCGGCGATACTTTATATACACCGCCGCGATCAAATAGAAAGATACCTTTGGACAGATTTGTATCACCAGTCCGCGTCACTGATGCTACAAGGCACTATCACTTGTATCAAAAGATACTGTTTGTAGGGAAAGGGAAGCAAATGTACAGAAACATCATTCAAACTTGGTACATTCATAACCACCCGTTAAGGTTTGAATGTAGCCTTGTAAGAACTTGAATCTGACAAATAATCTGCCCTTCAATCCTAAAACAGCAAAAAAAGACAGAAAAAAAATCATTACCTAGACTGGCCGGAAATACCTGACCGGATATCCGTCGGCCATATCTCCGTCGTTGTGGTCCAATGGGCGGCTGGTCCTTCCGGGATCTGCAATGTATTGATCTAATAAGCATTAGAACTTGAAATTATTGAAAGAAAATACCGTTTTACCAAATCGTTTCGGTAAAATCGGCGATATTTTATATACACCGCCGCGATAAAATCGAAAGATACTTTTGGGACAGATTTGTATCACCAGGCCGCGTCACTGATGCTACAAGGCACTATCACTTGTATCAAAAGATACTGTTTGTAGGGAAAGGGAAGCAAATGTACAGAAACATCATTCAAACTTGGTGCATTCATAACCACCCGTTAAGGTTTGAATGTAGCCTTGTAAGAACTTGAATCTGACAAATAATCTGCCCTTCAATCCTACAACAGCAAAAAAGACAGAAAACAATCATTACCTAGACTGGCCGGAAATACCTGACCGGATATCCGTCGGCCATATCTCCGTCGTTGTGGTCCAATGGGCGGCTGGTCCTTCCGGGATCTGCAATGTATTGATCTAATAAGCATTAGAACTTGAAATTATTGAAAGAAAGTACCGTTTTACCAAATCGTTACGGTAAAATCGGCGATACTTTATATACACCGCCGCGATCAAATTGAAAGATACCTTTGGACAGATTTGTATCACCAGGCCGCGTCACTGATGCTACAAGGCACTATCACTTGTATCAAAAGATACTGTTTGTAGGGAAAGGGAAGCAAATGTACAGAAACATCATTCAAACTTGGTACATTCATAACCACCCGTTAAGGTTTGAATGTAGCCTTGTAAGAACTTGAATCTGACAAATAATCTGCCCTTCAATCCTACAACAGCAAAAAAAAGACAGAAAACAAATCATTACCTAGACTGGCCGGAAATACCTGACCGGATATCCGTCGGCCATATCTCCGTCGTTGTGGTCCAATGGGCGACTGGTCCTTCCGGGATCTGCAATGTATTGATCTAATAAGCATTAGAACTTGAAATTATTGAAAGAAAGTACCGTTTTACCAAATCGTTACGGTAAAATCGGCGATACTTTATATACACCGCCGCGATCAAATCGAAAGATACCTTTGGACAGATTTGTATCACCAGGCCGCGTCACTGATGCTACAAGGCACTATCACTTGTATCAAAAGATACTGTTTGTAGGGAAAGGGAAGCAAATGTATATAAACATCATTCAAACTTGGTGCATTCATAACCACCCGTTAAGGTTTGAATGTAGCCTTGTAAGAACTTGAATCTGACAAATAATCTGCCCTTCAATCCTACAACAGCAAAAAAAGACAGAAAAAAAATCATTACCTAGACTGGCCGGAAATACCTGACCGGATATCCGTCGGCCATGTCTCCGTCGTTGTGGTCCAATGGGCGGCTGGTCCTTCCGGGAGCTGCAATGTATTGATCTAATAAGCATTAGAATTTTAAATTATTGAAAGAAAGTACCGTTTTACCAAATCGTTACGGTAAAATCGGCGATACTTTATATACACCGCCGCGATCAAATAGAAAGATACTTTTGGACAGATTTGTATCACCAGGCCGCGTCACTGATGCTACAAGGCTATCACTTGTATCAAAAGATACTGTTTGTAGGGAAAGGGAAGCAAATGTACAGAAACATCATTCAAACTTGGTGCATTTATAACCACCCGTTAAGGTTTGAATGTAGCCTTGTAAGAACTTGAATCTGACAAATAATCTGCCCTTTAATCCTAAAACAGCAAAAAAAGACAGAAAAAAAATCATTACCTAGACTGGCCGGAAATACCTGACCGGATATCCGTCGGCCATATCTCCGTCGTTGTGGTCCAATGGGCGGCTGGTCCTTCCGGGATCTGCAATGTATTGATCTAATAAGCATTAGAACTTGAAATTATTGAAAGTACCGTTTTACCAAATCGTTTCGGTAAAATCGGCGATATTTTATATACACCGCCGCGATAAAATCGAAAGATACTTTTGGGACAGATTTGTATCACCAGGCCGCGTCACTGATCCTACAAGGCACTATCACTTGTATCAAAAGATACTGTTTGTAGGGAAAGGGAAGCAAATGTACAGAAACATCATTCAAACTTGGTTCATTCATAACCACCCGTTAAGGTTTGAATGTAGCCTTGTAAGAACTTGAATCTGACAAATAATCTGCCCTTCAATCCTACAACAGCAAAAAAAGACAGAAAAAAAATCATTACCTAGACTGGCCGGAAATACCTGACCGGATATCCGTCGGCCATATCTCCGTCGTTGTGGTCCAATGGGCGGCTGGTCCTTCCGGGAGCTGCAATGTATTGATCTAATAAGCATTAGAACTTGAAAATATTGAAAGAAAGTACCGTTTTACCAAATCGTTACGGTAAAATCGGCGATACTTTATATACACCGCCGCGATCAAATCGAAATATACCTTTGGACAGATTTGTATCACCAGGCCGCGTCACTGATGCTACAAGGCACTATCACTTGTATCAAAAGATACTGTTTGCAGGGAAAGGGAAGCAAATGTACATAAACATCATTCAAACTTGGTGCATTCATAACCACCCGTTAAGGTTTGAATGTAGCCTTGTAAGAACTTGAATCTGACAAATAATCTGCCCTTCAATCCTAAAACAGCAAAAAAAGACAGAAAAAAAATCATTACCTAGACTGGCCGGAAATACCTGACCGGATATCCGTCGGTCATGTCTCCGTCGTTGTGGTCCAATGGGCGGCTGGTCCTTCCGGGAGCTGCAATGTATTGATCTAATAAGCATTAGAATTTTAAATTATTGAAAGAAAGTACCGTTTTACCAAATCGTTTCGGTAAAATCGGCGATATTTTATATACACCGCCGCGATAAAATCGAAAGATACTTTTGGGACAGATTTGTATCACCAGGCCGCGTCACTGATGCTACAAGGCACTATCACTTGTATCAAAAGATACTGTTTGTAGGGAAAGGGAAGCAAATGTACAGAAACATCATTCAAACTTGGTTCATTCATAACCACCCGTTAAGGTTTGAATGTAGCCTTGTAAGAACTTGAATCTGACAAATAATCTGCCCTTCAATCCTACAACAGCAAAAAAAGACAGAAAAAAATCATTACCTAGACTGGCCGGAAATACCTGACCGGATATCCGTCGGCCATATCTCCGTCGTTGTGGTCCAATGGGCGGCTGGTCCTTCCGGGAGCTGCAATGTATTGATCTAATAAGCATTAGAACTTGAAATTATTGAAAGAAAGTACCGTTTTACCAAATCGTTACGGTAAAATCGGCGATACTTTATATACACCGCCGCGATCAAATCGAAAGATACCTTTGGACAGATTTGTATCACCAGGCCGCGTCACTGATGCTACAAGGCACTATCACTTGTATCAAAAGATACTGTTTGCAGGGAAAGGGAAGCAAATGTACATAAACATCATTCAAACTTGGTGCATTCATAACCACCCGTTAAGGTTTGAATGTAGCCTTGTAAGAACTTGAATCTGACAAATAATCTGCCCTTCAATCCTACAACAGCAAAAAAAGACAGAAAAACAATCATTACCTAGACTGGCCGGAAATACCTGACCGGATATCCGTCGGTCATGTCTCCGTCGTTGTGGTCCAATGGGCAGCTGGTCCTTCCGGGATCTGTAATGTATTGATCTAATAAGCATTAGAACTTGAAATTATTGAAAGAAAGTATCGTTTTACCAAATCGTTACGGTAAAATCGGCGATACTTTATATACACCGCCGCGATCAAATCGAAAGATACTTTTGGGACAGATTTGTATCACCAGGCCGCGTCACTGATGCTAGAAGGCTATCACTTGTATCAAAAGATACTGTTTGTAGGGAAAGGGAAGCAAATGTACAGAAACATCATTCAAACTTGGTGCATTCATAACCACCCGTTAAGGTTTGAATGTAGCCTTGTAAGAACTTGAATCTGACAAATAATCTGCCCTTCAATCCTACAACAGCAAAAAAGACAGATTAAAATCATTACCTAGACTGGCCGGAAATACCTGACCGGATATCCGTCGGCCATATCTCCGTCGTTGTGGTCCAATGGGCGGCTGGTCCTTCCGGGAGCTGCAATGTATTGATCTAATAAGCATTAGAATTTTAAATTATTGAAAGAAAGTACCGTTTTACCAAATCGTTTCGGTAAAATTGGCGATACTTTATATACACCGCCGCGATAAAATCGAAAGATACTTTTGGGACAGATTTGTATCACCAGGCCGCGTCACTGATGCTACAAGGCTATCACTTGTATCAAAATAATCTGCCCTTCAATCCTATAACAGCAAAAAAAAGACAGAAAAAAATCATTACCTAGACTGGCCGGAAATACCTGACCGGATATCCGTCGGCCATATCTCCGTCGTTGTGGTCCAATGGGCAGCTGGTCCTTCCGGGATCTGTAATGTATTGATCTAATAAGCATTAGAACTTGAAATTATTGAAAGAAAGTATCGTTTTACCAAATCGTTACGGTAAAATCGGCGATACTTTATATACACCGCCGCGATAAAATCGAAAGATACTTTTGAGACAGATTTGTATCACCAGGCCGCGTCACTGATGCTACAAGGCTATCACTTGTATCAAAAGATACTGTTTGTAGGGAAAGGGAAGCAAATGTACAGAAACATCATTCAAACTTGGTGCATTCATAACCACCCGTTAAGGTTTGAATGTAGCCTTGTAAGAACTTGAATCTGACAAATAATCTGCCCTTCAATTTTACAACAGCAAAAAAAGACAGAAAAAAAATCATTACCTAGACTGGCCGGAAATACCTGACCGGATATCCGTCGGCCATGTCTCCGTCGTTGTGGTCCAATGGGCGGCTGGTCCTTCCGGGAGCTGCAATGTATTGATCTAATAAGCATTAGAATTTTAAATTATTGAAAGAAAGTACCGTTTTACCAAATCGTTACGGTAAAATCGGCGATACTTTATATACACCGCCGCGATCAAATAGAAAGATACTTTTGGACAGATTTGTATCACCAGGCCGCGTCACTGATGCTACAAGGCTATCACTTGTATCAAAAGATACTGTTTGTAGGGAAAGGGAAGCAAATGTACAGAAACATCATTCAAACTTGGTGCATTTATAACCACCCGTTAAGGTTTGAATGTAGCCTTGTAAGAACTTGAATCTGACAAATAATCTGCCCTTTAATCCTAAAACAGCAAAAAAAGACAGAAAAAAAATCATTACCTAGACTGGCCGGAAATACCTGACCGGATATCCGTCGGCCATATCTCCGTCGTTGTGGTCCAATGGGCGGCTGGTCCTTCCGGGATCTGCAATGTATTGATCTAATAAGCATTAGAACTTGAAATTATTGAAAGTACCGTTTTACCAAATCGTTTCGGTAAAATCGGCGATATTTTATATACACCGCCGCGATAAAATCGAAAGATACTTTTGGGACAGATTTGTATCACCAGGCCGCGTCACTGATCCTACAAGGCACTATCACTTGTATCAAAAGATACTGTTTGTAGGGAAAGGGAAGCAAATGTACAGAAACATCATTCAAACTTGGTTCATTCATAACCACCCGTTAAGGTTTGAATGTAGCCTTGTAAGAACTTGAATCTGACAAATAATCTGCCCTTCAATCCTACAACAGCAAAAAAAGACAGAAAAAAAATCATTACCTAGACTGGCCGGAAATACCTGACCGGATATCCGTCGGCCATATCTCCGTCGTTGTGGTCCAATGGGCGGCTGGTCCTTCCGGGAGCTGCAATGTATTGATCTAATAAGCATTAGAACTTGAAAATATTGAAAGAAAGTACCGTTTTACCAAATCGTTACGGTAAAATCGGCGATACTTTATATACAACCGCCGCGATCAAATCGAAATATACCTTTGGACAGATTTGTATCACCAGGCCGCGTCACTGATGCTACAAGGCACTATCACTTGTATCAAAAGATACTGTTTGCAGGGAAAGGGAAGCAAATGTACATAAACATCATTCAAACTTGGTGCATTCATAACCACCCGTTAAGGTTTGAATGTAGCCTTGTAAGAACTTGAATCTGACAAATAATCTGCCCTTCAATCCTAAAACAGCAAAAAAAGACAGAAAAAAAATCATTACCTAGACTGGCCGGAAATACCTGACCGGATATCCGTCGGTCATGTCTCCGTCGTTGTGGTCCAATGGGCGGCTGGTCCTTCCGGGAGCTGCAATGTATTGATCTAATAAGCATTAGAATTTTAAATTATTGAAAGAAAGTACCGTTTTACCAAATCGTTTCGGTAAAATCGGCGATATTTTATATACAACCGCCGCGATAAAATCGAAAGATACTTTTGGGACAGATTTGTATCACCAGGCCGCGTCACTGATGCTACAAGGCACTATCACTTGTATCAAAAGATACTGTTTGTAGGGAAAGGGAAGCAAATGTACAGAAACATCATTCAAACTTGGTTCATTCATAACCACCCGTTAAGGTTTGAATGTAGCCTTGTAAGAACTTGAATCTGACAAATAATCTGCCCTTCAATCCTACAACAGCAAAAAAAGACAGAAAAAAAATCATTACCTAGACTGGCCGGAAATACCTGACCGGATATCCGTCGGCCATATCTCCGTCGTTGTGGTCCAATGGGCGGCTGGTCCTTCCGGGAGCTGCAATGTATTGATCTAATAAGCATTAGAACTTGAAATTATTGAAAGAAAGTACCGTTTTACCAAATCGTTACGGTAAAATCGGCGATACTTTATATACACCGCCGCGATCAAATCGAAAGATACCTTTGGACAGATTTGTATCACCAGGCCGCGTCACTGATGCTACAAGGCACTATCACTTGTATCAAAAGATACTGTTTGCAGGGAAAGGGAAGCAAATGTACATAAACATCATTCAAACTTGGTGCATTCATAACCACCCGTTAAGGTTTGAATGTAGCCTTGTAAGAACTTGAATCTGACAAATAATCTGCCCTTCAATCCTACAACAGCAAAAAAAGACAGAAAAAACAATCATTACCTAGACTGGCCGGAAATACCTGACCGGATATCCGTCGGTCATGTCTCCGTCGTTGTGGTCCAATGGGCAGCTGGTCCTTCCGGGATCTGTAATGTATTGATCTAATAAGCATTAGAACTTGAAATTATTGAAAGAAAGTATCGTTTTACCAAATCGTTACGGTAAAATCGGCGATACTTTATATACACCGCCGCGATAAAATCGAAAGATACTTTTGGGACAGATTTGTATCACCAGGCCGCGTCACTGATGCTAGAAGGCTATCACTTGTATCAAAAGATACTGTTTGTAGGGAAAGGGAAGCAAATGTACAGAAACATCATTCAAACTTGGTGCATTCATAACCACCCGTTAAGGTTTGAATGTAGCCTTGTAAGAACTTGAATCTGACAAATAATCTGCCCTTCAATCCTACAACAGCAAAAAAGACAGATTAAAATCATTACCTAGACTGGCCGGAAATACCTGACCGGATATCCGTCGGCCATATCTCCGTCGTTGTGGTCCAATGGGCGGCTGGTCCTTCCGGGAGCTGCAATGTATTGATCTAATAAGCATTAGAATTTTAAATTATTGAAAGAAAGTACCGTTTTACCAAATCGTTTCGGTAAAATTGGCGATACTTTATATACACCGCCGCGATAAAATCGAAAGATACTTTTGGGACAGATTTGTATCACCAGGCCGCGTCACTGATGCTACAAGGCTATCACTTGTATCAAATAATCTGCCCTTCAATCCTATAACAGCAAAAAAAAGACAGAAAAAAATCATTACCTAGACTGGCCGGAAATACCTGACCGGATATCCGTCGGCCATATCTCCGTCGTTGTGGTCCAATGGGCGGCTGGTCCTTCCGGGAGCTGCAATGTATTGATCTAATAAGCATTAGAACTTGAAAATATTGAAAGAAAGTACCGTTTTACCAAATCGTTACGGTAAAATCGGCGATACTTTATATACACCGCCGCGATCAAATCGAAATATACCTTTGGACAGATTTGTATCACCAGGCCCGCGTCACTGATGCTACAAGGCACTATCACTTGTATCAAAAGATACTGTTTGCAGGGAAAGGGAAGCAAATGTACATAAACATCATTCAAACTTGGTGCATTCATAACCACCCGTTAAGGTTTGAATGTAGCCTTGTAAGAACTTGAATCTGACAAATAATCTGCCCTTCAATCCTAAAACAGCAAAAAAAGACAGAAAAAAAATCATTACCTAGACTGGCCGGAAATACCTGACCGGATATCCGTCGGTCATGTCTCCGTCGTTGTGGTCCAATGGGCAGCTGGTCCTTCCGGGAGCTGCAATGTATTGATCTAATAAGCATTAGAACTTTAAATTATTGAAAGAAAGTACCGTTTTACCAAATCGTTTCGGTAAAATCGGCGATATTTTATATACACCGCCGCGATAAAATCGAAAGATACTTTTGGGACAGATTTGTATCACCAGGCCGCGTCACTGATGCTACAAGGCCTATCACTTGTATCAAAAGATACTGTTTGTAGGGAAAGGGAAGCAAATGTACAGAAACATCATTCAAACTTGGTTCATTCATAACCACCCGTTAGGTTTGAATGTAGCCTTGTAAGAACTTGAATCTGACAAATAATCTGCCCTTCAATCCTACAACAGCAAAAAAAGACAGAAAAAAAATCATTACCTAGACTGGCCGGAAATACCTGACCGGATATCCGTCGGCCATATCTCCGTCGTTGTGGTCCAATGGGCGGCTGGTCCTTCCGGGAGCTGCAATGTATTGATCTAATAAGCATTAGAACTTGAAATTATTGAAAGAAAGTACCGTTTACCAAATCGTTTACGGTAAAATCGGCGATACTTTATATACACCGCCGCGATCAAATCGAAAGATACCTTTGGACAGATTTGTATCACCAGGCCGCGTCACTGATGCTACAAGGCACTATCACTTGTATCAAAAGATACTGTTTGCAGGGAAAGGGAAGCAAATATACATAAACATCATTCAAACTTGGTGCATTCATAACCACCCGTTAAGGTTTGAATGTAGCCTTGTAAGAACTTGAATCTGACAAATAATCTGCCCTTCAATCCTACAACAGCAAAAAAAGACAGAAAAACAATCATTACCTAGACTGGCCGGAAATACCTGACCGGATATCCGTCGGTCATGTCTCCGTCGTTGTGGTCCAATGGGCAGCTGGTCCTTCCGGGATCTGTAATGTATTGATCTAATAAGCATTAGAACTTGAAATTATTGAAAGAAAGTATCGTTTTACCAAATCGTTACGGTAAAATCGGCGATACTTTATATACACACCGCCGCGATAAAATCGAAAGATACTTTTGGGACAGATTTGTATCACCAGGCCGCGTCACTGATGCTAGAAGGCTATCACTTGTATCAAAAGATACTGTTTGTAGGGAAAGGGAAGCAAATGTACAGAAACATCATTCAAACTTGGTGCATTCATAACCACCCGTTAAGGTTTGAATGTAGCCTTGTAAGAACTTGAATCTGACAAATAATCTGCCCTTCAATTCCTACAACAGCAAAAAAAGACAGATTAAAAATCATTACCTAGACTGGCCGGAAATACCTGACCGGATATCCGTCGGCCATATCTCCGTCGTTGTGGTTCCAATGGGCGGCTGGTCCTTCCGGGAGCTGCAATGTATTGATCTAATAAGCATTAGAACTTTAAATTATTGAAAGAAAGTACCGTTTTAACCAAATCGTTTCGGTAAAATTGGCGATACTTTATATACACCCGCCGCGATAAAATCGAAAGATACTTTTGGGACAGATTTGTATCACCAGGCCGCGTCACTGATGCTACAAGGCTATCACTTGTATCAAAATAATCTGCCCTTCAATCCTATAACAGCAAAAAAAAGACAGAAAAAAAATCATTACCTAGACTGGCCGGAAATACCTGACCGGATATCCGTCGGCCATATCTCCGTCGTTGTGGTCCAATGGGCAGGCTGGTCCTTCCGGGATCTGTAATGTATTGATCTAATAAGCATTAGAACTTGAAATTATTGAAAGAAAGTACTCGTTTTACCAAATCGTTACCGGTAAAATCGGCGATACTTTATATACACCGCCGCGAAGAAATCGAAAGATACCTTTGGACAGATTCGTATCACCAGGCCGCGTCACTGATGCTACAAGGCACTATCACTTGTATTAAAAGATACTGTTTGTAGGGAAAGGGAAGCAAATGTACAGAAACATCATTCAAACTTGTTGCATTCATAACCACCCTTTAAGATTTGAATGTAGCCTTGTAAGAACTTGAATCTGACAAATAATCTGCCCTTCAATTTTACAACAGCAAAAAAAGACAGAAAAAAAATCATTACCTAGACTGGCCGGAACTACCTGACCGGATATCCGTCGGCCATATCTCCGTCGTTGTGGTTCGATGGGCGGCTGGTCCTTCCGGGATCTGTAATGTATTGATCTAATAAGCATTAGAACTTGAAATTATTGAAAGAAAGTACCGTTTTACCAAATCGTTACGGTAAAATCGGCGATACTTTATATACACCGCCGCGATCAAATCGAAACATACTTTTGGGACAGATTTGTATCACCAGGCCGCGTCACTGATGCTACAAGGCTATCACTTGTATCAAAATAATCTGCCCTTCAATCCTATAACAGCAAAAAAAAAGACAGAAAAAAAATCATTACCTAGACTGGCCGGAAATACCTGACCGGATATCCGTCGGCCATATCTCCGTCGTTGTGGTCCAATGGGCGGCTGGTCCTTCCGGGATCTGCAATGTATTGATCTAATAAGCATTATAACTTGAAATTATTGAAAGAAAGTACCGTTTTACCAAATCGTTACGGTAAAATCGGCGATACTTTATATACACCGCCGCGAAGAAATCGAAAGATACCTTTGGACAGATTCGTATCACCAGGCCGCGTCACTGATGCTACAAGGCACTATCACTTGTATTAAAAGATACTGTTTGTAGGGAAAGGGAAGCAAATGTACAGAAACATCATTCAAACTTGGTGCATTCATAACCACCCGTTAAGATTTGAATGTAGCCTTGTAAGAACTTGAATCTGACAAATAATCTGCCCTTCAATCCTACAACAGCAAAAAAAGATAGAAAAAATCAATCATTACCAAGACTGGCCGGAAATACCTGACCGGATATCCGTCGGCCATATCTCAGTCGTTGTGGTCCAATGGGCGGCTGGTCCTTCCGGGATCTGCAATGTATTGATCTAATAAGCATTAGAACTTGAAATTATTGAAAGAAAGTACCGTTTTACCAAATCGTTACGGTAAAATCGGCGATACTTTATATACACCGCCGCGATAAAATCGAAAGATACTTTTGGGACAGATTTGTATCACCAGGCCGCGTCACTGATGCTACAAGGCTATCACTTGTATCAAAATAATCTGCCCTTCAATCCTATAACAGCAAAAAAAAGACAGAAAAAAAATCATTACCTAGACTGGCCGGAAATACCTGACCGGATATCCATCGGCCATATCTCCGTCGTTGTGGTCCAATGGGCGGCTGGTCCTTCCGGGATCTGCAATGTATTGATCTAATAAGCATTATAACTTGAAATTATTGAAAGAAAGTACCGTTTTACCAAATCTTTACGGTAAAATCGGCGATACTTTATATACACCGCCGCGAAGAAATCGAAAGATACCTTTGGACAGATTCGTATCACCAGGCCGCGTCACTGATGCTACAAGGCACTATCACTTGTATTAAAAGATACTGTTTGTAGGGAAAGGGAAGCAAATGTACAGAAACATCATTCAAACTTGGTGCATTCATAACCACCCTTTAAGATTTGAATGTAGCCTTGTAAGAACTTGAATCTGACAAATAATCTGCCCTTCAATCCTACAACAGCAAAAAAAGATAGAAAAAAAAATCATTACCAAGACTGGCCGGAAATACCTGACCGGATATCCGTCGGCCATATCTCAGTCGTTGTGGTCCAATGGGCGGCTGGTCCTTCCGGGATCTGCAATGTATTGATCTAATAAGCATTAGAACTTGAAATTATTGAAAGAAAGTACCGTTTTAACCAAATCGTTACGGTAAAATCGGCGATACTTTATATACAACCGCCGCGATAAAATCGAAAGATACTTTTGGGACAGATTTGTATCACCAGGCCGCGTCACTGATGCTAACAAGGCTATCACTTGTATCAAAATAATCTGCCCTTCAATCCTATAACAGCAAAAAAAAGACAGAAAAAAAAATCATTACCCTAGACTGGCCGGAAATACCTGACCGGATATCCATCGCCATATCTCCGTTCGTTGTGGTCCAATGGGCGGCTGGTCCTTCCGGGATCTGAATGTATTGATCTAATAAGCATTATAACTTGAAATTATTGAAAGAAAGTACCGTTTTAACCAAATCTTTACGTAAAATCGGCGATACTTTATATACACCGCCGCGAAGAAATCGAAAGATACCTTTGGACAGATTCGTATCACCAGGCCGCGTCACTGATGCTACAAGGCACTATCACTTGTATTAAAAGATACTGTTTGTAGGGAAAGGGAAGCAAATGTACAGAAACATCATTCAAACTTGGTGCATTCATAACCACCCTTTAAGATTTGAATGTAGCCTTGTAAGAACTTGAATCTGACAAATAATCTGCCCTTCAATTTTACAACAGCAAAAAAAGACAGAAAAAAAAATCATTACCTAGACTGGCCGGAAATACCTGACCGGATATCCGTTCGGCATATCTCCGTCGTTGTGGTCCGATGGGGCGGCTGGTCCTTCCGGGATCTGTAATGTATTGATCTAATAAGCATTAGAACTTGAAATTATTGAAAGAAAGTACCGTTTTATAACCAAATCGTTACGGTAAAATCGGCGATACTTTATATAAACACCGCCGCGATAAAATCGAAAGATACTTTGGGACAGATTTGTATCACCAGGCCGCGTCACTGATGCTACAAGGCTATCACTTGTATCAAAATAATCTGCCCTTCAATCCTATAACAGCAAAAAAAAGACAGAAAAAAAATCATTACCTAGACTGGCCGGAAATACCTGACCGGATATCCGTCGGCCATATCTCCGTCGTTGTGGTCCAATGGGCGGCTGGTCCTTCCGGGATCTGTAATGTATTGATCTAATAAGCATTAGAACTTGAAATTATTGAAAGAAAGTACCGTTTTACCAAATCGTTACGGTAAAATCGGCGATACTTTATATACACCGCCGCGATAAAATCGAAAGATACCTTTGGGACAGATTTGTATCACCAGGCCGCGTCACTGATGCTACAAGGCTATCACTTGTATCAAAATGATCTGCCCTTCAATCCTATAACAGCAAAAAAAAAAAGACAGAAAAAAAATCATTACCTAGACTGGCCGGAAATACCTGACCGGATATCCGTCGGCCATATCTCCGTCGTTGTGGTCCAATGGGCGGCTGGTCCTTCCGGGATCTGCAATGTATTGATCTAATAAGCATTATAACTTGAAATTATTGAAAGAAAGTACCGTTTTACCAAATCGTTACGGTAAAATCGGCGATACTTTATATACAAAACCGCCGCGAGAAATCGAAAGGATACCTTTGGACAGATTCGTATCACCAGGCCGCGTCACTGATGCTACAAGGCACTATCACTTGTATTAAAAGATACTGTTTGTAGGGAAAGGGAAGCAAATGTACAGAACATCATTCAAACTTGGTGCATTCATAACCACCCTTTAAGATTTGAATGTAGCCTTGTAAGAACTTGAATCTGACAAATAATCTGCCCTTCAATCCTACAACAGCAAAAAAAGATAGAAAAAAAAAATCATTACCAAGACTGGCCGGAAATACCTGACC
The DNA here is from genome assembly GCF_902652985.1 of Pecten maximus. Classification (NCBI taxonomy): domain Eukaryota; kingdom Metazoa; phylum Mollusca; class Bivalvia; order Pectinida; family Pectinidae; genus Pecten; species Pecten maximus. Next base: position 23,079 of record NW_022979348.1, read on the forward strand.
GGATATCCGTCGGCCATATCTCCGTCGTGGTCCAATGGGCGGCTGGTCCTTCCGGTATCTGCAATGTATTGATCTGAGAAGCATTAGAATTTGAAATTATTGAAAGAAAGTACCGTTTTACCAAATCGTTTCGGTAAAATCGGCGATACTTTATATAAACCGCCGCGATCAAATAGAAAGATACTTTTGGACAGATTTGTATCACCAGGCCGCGTCACTGATGCTACAAGGCTATCACTTGTATCAAAAGATACTGTTTGCAGGGAAAGGGAAGCAAATGTACAGAAACATCATTCAAACTTGGTGCATTCATAACCACCCGTTAAGGTTTGAATGTAGCCTTGTAAGAACTTGAATCTGACAAATAATCTGCCCTTCAATCCTACAACAGCAAAAAAAAGATAGAAAAAATCAATCATTACCAAGACTGGCCGGAAATACCTGACCGGATATCCGTCGGCCATATCTCAGTCGTTGTGGTCCAATGGGCGGCTGGTCCTTCCGGGATCTGCAATGTATTGATCTAATAAGCATTAGAACTTGAAATTATTGAAAGAAAGTACCGTTTTACCAAATCGTTACGGTAAAATCGGCGATACTTTATATACAACCGCCGCGAAGAAATCGAAGGATACTTTGGGACAGATTCGTATCACCAGGCCGCGTCACTGATGCTACAAGGCACTATCACTTGTATTAAAAGATACTGTTTGTAGGGAAAGGGAAGCAAATGTACAGAAACCATTCAAACTTGGTGCATTCATAACCACCCTTTAAGATTTGAATGTAGCCTTGTAAGAACTTGAATCTGACAAATAATCTGCCCTTCAATTTTACAACAGCAAAAAAAGACAGAAAAAAAATCATTACCTAGACTGGCCGGAAATACCTGACCGGATATCCGTCGGCCATATCTCCGTCGTTGTGGTCCGATGGGCGGCTGGTCCTTCCGGGATCTGTAATGTATTGATCTAATACGCATTAGAACTTGGAATTATTGAAAGAAAGTACCGTTTTAAACCAAATCGTTACGGTAAAATCGGCGATACTTATATACAAACCCGCCGCGATAAAATCGAAAGATACTTTTGGGACAGATTTGTATCACCAGGCCGCGTCACTGATGCTACAAGGCTATCACTTGTATCAAAATAATCTGCCCTTCAATCCTATAACAGCAAAAAAAAAGACAGAAAAAAAAATCATTACCTAGACTGGCCGGAAATACCTGACCGGATATCCGTCGGCCATATCTCCGTCGTTGTGGTCCAATGGGCGGCTGGTCCTTCCGGGATCTGTAATGTATTGATCTAATAAGCATTAGAACTTGAAATTATTGAAAGAAAGTACCGTTTTACCAAATCGTTACGGTAAAATCGGCGATACTTTATATACACCGCCGCGATAAAATCGAAAGATACCTTTGGGACAGATTTGTATCACCAGGCCGCGTCACTGATGCTACAAGGCTATCACTTGTATCAAAATAATCTGCCCTTCAATCCTATAACAGCAAAAAAAAAAGACAGAAAAAAAATCATTACCTAGACTGGCCGGAAATACCTGACCGGATATCCGTCGGCCATGTCTCCGTCGTTGTGGTCCAATGGGCGGCTGGTCCTTCCGGGATCTGCAATGTATTGATCTAATAAGCATTATAACTTGAAATTATTGAAAGAAAGTACCGTTTTACCAAATCGTTACGGTAAAATCGGCGATACTTTATATACACCGCCGCGAAGAAATCGAAAGATACCTTTGGACAGATTCGTATCACCAGGCCGCGTCACTGATGCTACAAGGCACTATCACTTGTATTAAAAGATACTGTTTGTAGGGAAAGGGAAGCAAATGTACAGAAACATCATTCAAACTTGGTGCATTCATAACCACCCGTTAAGATTTGAATGTAGCCTTGTAAGAACTTGAATCTGACAAATAATCTGCCCTTCAATCCTACAACAGCAAAAAAAGATAGAAAAAAAAAATCATTACCAAGACTGGCCGGAAATACCTGACCGGATATCCGTCGGCCATATCTCCGTCGTTGTGGTCCAATGGGCGGCTGGTCCTTCCGGGATCTGCAATGTATTGATCTAATAAGCATTAGAATTTGAAATTATTGAAAGAAAGTACCGTTTTACCAAATCGTTTCGGTAAAATCGGCGATACTTTATATAAACCGCCGCGATCAAATAGAAAGATACTTTTGGACAGATTTGTATCACCAGGCCGCGTCACTGACGCTACAAGGTTATCACTTGTATCAAAAAATACTGTTTGTAGGGAAAGGGAAGCAAATGTACAGAAACATCATCATTCAAACTTGGTGCATTCATAACCACCCGTTAATGTTTGAATGTAGCCTTGTAAGAACTTGAATCTTGACAAATGATCTGCCCTTCAATCCTACAACAGCAAAAAAAAAAAAAAAAAAAAACAGAAAAAAAATCATTACCTAGACTGGCCGGAAATACCTGACCGGATATCCGTCGGCTATATCTCCGTCGTCGTGGTCCAATGGGCGGCTAGTCCTTCCGGGATCTGCAATATATTGATCTAAGAAGCATTAGAATTTAAAATTATTGAAAGTACCGTTTTACCAAATTATTGGATTGGCCATATTGTCGCTGCTGTCATCCATACAATGTAGATCCGGGATCTGCAATTGATTGATGTATGTAAAAAGAGTTAACATCTGTAATTATTGAAAGTGTCGATTTATTAATCGTTTATTTTTCCTGGATTTATTGGGTTTTTATTGATTTAATTTCATTGATGTTTATTCAGATTTTTTTAAATTTTTGATATCATTTTTTTCTTCGTGTTTTATTTTAGTCTTTTATACAATTCATTGACTTATTGATGTTAATTATTGATTTATTTGCCTATTATTTTTCATGATTTTTTTTTCTGTTTTTTTCTTATTGATTTCATTTGATTTCATTTATTTATTTATTGTTATTGTGTTATATCAACAGCTTATTGTAGTTTAGTTTGAGGTTGATTTTATTTCATTGTTTTAATTTTATTGCTTTTGCTTTTGTTAAATTGTTGTTATCTGTAATTTTTATGAAGCAAATTTAATTGTTTTATAATTGAGATTTTTCGTCACTCTTCGAAAAAACAGAAACAGACATTACCTAAGTTCTGAAGGTAGTACATCACCAGGCCATCAATCGCTCATATTGTCACTCCTGTTGTTCAGGTCCTCTACTTCCATGAGTATGCAGCCCCCCCCCCCCCCCCTCCCACCAGTAATAAAACATTAAAGTTCTTACTATACAGGACCCCCCTGCTTCCCCCACCAGTAATAAAACATTAAAGTTCTTTGTATACAGGACGCCCCACCCCCACGAGTAATAAAACATTCAAGTTCTTACTATACAGGACCCCCCTCCCCACCAGTAATAAAACATTAAAGTTATCAGTATACAGGAGTCCCCCCCCCCCCCCCCCCCCCCCCCCCCCACACAAGAAATAAAACATTCAAGTTCTTAGTATCCAACACACATCTACACAGGATCATTAATATTTGTGTGAAGTTTCATCGGAATTGGCCCATTTGTCTACAGACAGACAGACGGACGGACGGACGGACGGACGGACAACCTGATTCCAGTATACCCCCCTAACTTCGTTGCGGGGGTATAATAAAACATTCAAGTTCGTAGTATACAGGACCCCCCTCCTATCAAAGAGTAAAAAAAAACATCCAAGTTCTTAGTATACAGGACCCCCCTCCCACCAGTAAAAAAGTTCTAAGTATACATAACCCCCCACCCAACCCCATGAGTAATAAAAACAAATGTTCTTACTAAACAGGACCCCACCCTCCCCCCAAACCAGTAATAAAACATTAAAGTTATCAGTATACAGGCCCCCCCCCCCGCCCCATGAGTATTAAAACATTAAAGTTCTTACTATACAGGACCCCCCCCCCCCCCCCACTTCCCCCACCAGTAATAAAACATTAAAGTTCTTTGTATAAGGAACGCCCCACCCCCACAAGTAATAAAACATTCAAGTTCTTACTATACAGGACCCCCCCCCCCCCCCTTCCCTCACCGGTAATGAAACATTCAAATTCTTAGTATGCAGGACCCCTCCCACTAGTAATAAAACATTAAAGTTCTTACTATACAGGACCCCCCCTTCCCCCACCAGTAATAAAAAATTAAAGTTCTTTGTATACAGGACGCCCCACCCCCACGAGTAATAAAACATTCAAGTTCTTAGTATACAAGACCCCCCCTCCCACCAGTAAAAAAAGTTCTAAGTATACAGGACCCCCCACCCACCCCCATGAGTAATAAAACAAATGTTCTTAGTATGCAGGAACCCCCGCCCCTCCCCCCCACGAGTAATAAAACATTCAAGTTCTTACTATAAAGGACCCCCCCCCCACCTGTAATGAACATTAAAGTTCTTACTATACAGGACCCCCCCCCCCCTTCCACCACCAGTAATGAAACATTCAAATTCTTAGTATGGAGGACCCCCCCCCCCTCCCACGAGCAATAAAAACAACATTAAAGTTCTTAGTACACGGGACCCCCCCCCCCCTCCACTAGTAATAAAACATTAAAGTTCTTTGTATACAGGATAGCCCACCCCCACGAGTAATAAAACATTCAAGTTCTTACTATACAGGACCCTCCCCCTTCCCCCACCAGTAATGAAACATTCAAGTTCTTAGTATACAGGACCCCCCCCACAAGCAATAAAATATGTAAGATCTTAGTATACAGGAACTGCCCCTCCCAGCAGTAATAAAACATTTAAGTTCATAGAATACAGGACGTCCCCCCCCCCTCCCACACACACACTAGTAATAAAACATTCAAGCTCTTTGTATACAGCACCCCCACCCACCCCATGAGTAATAAAACAAATGTTCTTAGTATGCAGGACCCCCCCCCCCCCCTCCCACCAGTAATAAAACATTAAAGTTATTTGTATACAGGACCCCCCCTTCCCCCACCAGTAATGAAACATTCAAATTCTTAGTATGCTGGACCCCCCCTCCCACTAGTAATAAAACATTAAAGTTCTTACTATACAGGACCCCCCCCCCCCCCCCCCCCTTCCACCACCAGTAATGAAACATTCAAATTCTTAGTATGGAGGACCCCCCCCCTTCCACCAGTAATAAAACATAAAAGTTCTTACTATACAGGACCCCCCCCCCCTTCCCCCACTAGTAATAAAACATTATAAAACATTAAAGTTCTTTGTATACAGGATAGCCCACCCCCACGAGTAATAAAACATTCAAATTCTTACTATACAGGACCCCCCCCCCCCCCCCTTCCCCCACCAGTAATGAAACATTCAAGTTCTTAGTATACAGGACCCCACCCCCCCCCCCCCACAAGCAATAAAATATGTAAGATCTTAGTATACAGGAACTCCCCCTCCCAGCAGTAATAAAACATTTAAGTTCATAGAATACAGGACGTCCCCCCCCCTCCCACACACACACTAGTAATAAAACATTCAAGCTCTTTGTATACAGCACCCCCCACCCACCCCATGAGTAATAAAACAAATGTTCTTAGTATGCAGGACCCCACCCCCCCCCCCCCCTCCCACCAGTAATAAAACATTAAAGTTATTTGTATACAGGACCCCCCCTTTCCCCACCAGTAATGAAACCTTCAAATTCTTAGTATGCTGGACCCCCCCCCCCACTAGTAATAAAACATTAAAGTTCTTACTATACAGGACCCCCCCCCCCCTTCCCCCACCAGTAATAAAACATTAAAGTTCTTTGTATACAGGACCCCCCTCCCACCAGTAAAACAAGTTCTAAGTATACATGACCCCCAATCACCCCCATGAGTAATAAAACAAATGTTCTTAGTATGCAGGACCCCCCTCCCACCAGTAATAAAATATTAAAGTTCTTACTAAACAGGACCCCCCCCCCCCCCCCTTTCCCCAGCAGTAATAAAACATTAAAGTTCTTTGTATACAGGACGCCCCACCCCCACGAGTAATAAAACATTCAAGTTCTTACTATACAGGACCCCCCCCCCCCCTTCCCCCACCAGTAATGAAACATTCAGGTTCTTAGTGTACAGGACCCCCCACCTGTAATGAACATTAAAGCTCTTACTATACAGGACCCCCCCCCCCCCCCCCCTTCCACCACCAGTAATGAAACATTTAAGTTCTTAGTATGTAGGACCCCTCCCACTAGTAATAAAACATAAAAGTTCTTACTATACAGGACCCCCCCCCCCTTTCCCCATCAGTAATAAAACATTAAAGTTCTTTGTATACAGGATGCCCCACCCCCACGAGTAATAAAACATTCAAGTTCTTACTATACAGGACCTCCCTCCCCACCAGTAATAAAACATTCAAGTTCTTAGTATGCAGGACCCCCCCCCCCCCTCCCATGAGTAATAAAACAAATGTTCTTACTATACAGGACCCCCCCCCCCCCCCACGAGTAATAAAACATTCAAGTTCTTAGTATCCAACACACATCTACACATGATCATTAATATTTGTGTGAAGTTTCATCGGAATTGGCCCATCGGTTTAGGAGGAGTTGTCTGGACAAAATGCGTCTACAGACAGACAGACCGACGGACGGACGGACGGACGGACGGACAGACGGACGGACGGACGGACAACCTGATTCCAGTATACCCCCCCCCCCTAACTTCGTTGCGGGGGTATAATAAAACATTCAAGTTCGTAGTATACAGGACCCCCCTCCCACCAGTAAAAAAGTTCTAAGTATACATAAAACCCCCACCCACCCCCATGAGTAATAAAAACAAATGTTCTTACTATACAGGACCCCCCCCCCCACCTCCCCCCAAACCAGTAATAAAACATTAAAGTTATCAGTATACAGGACCCCCCCCCCCCCCCCCCGCCCCATGAGTATTAAAACATTAAAGTTCTTACTATACAGGACCCCCCCCCCTTCCCCCCACCAGTTATGAAACATTAAAGTTATCAGTATACAGGACCCCCCCCCCCCACGAGTAATAAAACATTCAAGTTCTTAGTATCCAACCCCCCCCCCCCCTGAGTGATAAAACATTAAAGTTCTTAGTATGCAGGACCCCTCCCACTAGTAATAAAACATTCAAGTTCTTACTATACAGGACCCCCCCCCCCCCCTTTCCCCACCGGTAATGAAACATTCAAGTTCTTAGTATGCAGGACCCCTCCCACTAGTAATAAAACATTCAAGTTCTTACTATACAGGACCCCCCCCCCCCCCCTTTCCCCACCGGTAATGAAACATTCAAATTCTAAGTATGCAGGACCCCTCCCTCTAGTAATAAAACATTCAAGTTCTTACTATACAGGACCCCCCCCCCCCCCCCCCCCCCCCCACCAGTAATAAAATATTAAAGTTCTTACTAAACAGGACGCCCCACCCCCACCTGTAATGGACATTCAAGTTCTTATTATACAGGACCCCCCCCCCCCCCACAAGCAACAAAATATGTAAGATCTTAGTAAACAGGAGCAACCCCCCCCCCACCAGTAATAAAACATTAAAGTTCATAGTATACAGGACCTCCCCCCCCCCACACACACACTAGTAATAAAACATTCAAGCTCTTTGTATACAGCACCCCCACCCACCCCCATGAGTAATAAAACAAATGTTCTTACTATACAGGACCCCCCTCCCCCCCTCCCACCAGTAATGAAACATTCAAATTCTTAGTATGCAGGACCCCCCCCCCCCCCCCCTCCCACTAGTAATAAAACATTAAAGTTCTTACTATACAGGACCTCCCTCCCCACCAGTAATAAAACATTCAGTTCTTAGTATGCAGGACCCCCCCCCCCCCCCCCACGAGTAATAAAACATTCAAGTTCTTAGTATCCAACACACATCTACACATGATCATTAATATTTGTGTGAAGTTTCATCGGAATTGGCCCATCGGTTTAGGAGGAGTTGTCTGGACAAAATGCGTCTACAGACAGACAGACCGACGGACGGACGGACGGACGGACGGACGGACAGACGGACGGACGGACAACCTGATTCCAGTATACCCCCCCCCCCTAACTTCGTTGCGGGGGTATAATAAAACATTCAAGTTCGTAGTATACAGGACCCCCCCTCCCACCAGTAAAAAAGTTCTAAGTATACATAAAACCCCCACCCACCCCCATGAGTAATAAAAACAAATGTTCTTACTATACAGGACCCCCCCCCCCCCCACCTCCCCCCAAACCAGTAATAAAACATTAAAGTTATCAGTATACAGGACCCCCCCCCCCCCGCCCCATGAGTATTAAAACATTAAAGTTCTTACTATACAGGACCCCCCCCCCTTCCCCCACCAGTTATGAAACATTAAAGTTATCAGTATACAGGACCCCCCCCCCCACGAGTAATAAAACATTCAAGTTCTTAGTATCCAACACCCCCCCCCCCCCCCCCGAGTGATAAAACATTCAAGTTCTTAGTATGCAGGACCCCTCCCACTAGTAATAAAACATTCAAGTTCTTACTATACAGGACCCCCCCCCCCCCTTTCCCCACCGGTAATGAAACATTCAAGTTCTTAGTATGCAGGACCCCTCCCACTAGTAATAAAACATTCAAGTTCTTACTATACAGGACCCCCCCCCCCTTTCCCCACCGGTAATGAAACATTCAAATTCTAAGTATGCAGGACCCCTCCCTCTAGTAATAAAACATTCAAGTTCTTACTATACAGGACCCCCCCCCCCCCCCCCCCCACCAGTAATAAAATATTAAAGTTCTTACTAAACAGGACGCCCCACCCCCACCTGTAATGGACATTCAAGTTCTTATTATACAGGACCCCCCCCCCCCCCCCACAAGCAACAAAATATGTAAGATCTTAGTAAACAGGAGCAACC
>NW_022979349.1:0-18388 GCF_902652985.1 Pecten maximus
AGTACCGTGATGCTGGTATTTCCTAGATCAGGCTGTATATAGTTTTCCAGTGTCAGTCCTACAAACCAAATACCGATATCAGTACTGTTTAGGATCTCTATGTAGCAGTTTGATTACCTTGTAAACTGGGGCCATTCTGGGTCACGTACCTCTGCCACTGGGGAGGGTAAACCCTCCATTTGTACAAAATAAAATTCCCTTATTCACAGATTATTGTTTCAGACAAAATTTGGTGAAAATCTTTCTATAGGTTTCTGTTCAAAAGAACAGATTAACCTTTATTTCTCCTACTGGGGCCTGGACAAACCTTTAATTTTCCAACTGGGGCCCTGCTAGTGTCCATAAGGAAGCCGGGCCTTTCATCTGAGAAAAATTGATTCCCGTTCATTAATGACCTTGAATATGAGTCAGGGTCATTACCTTTTTAACAAGAGATCCCAGAGGGATCTTGGCGCCCACCATTGAATGATCTTCATAGGTTCCATGTCAGATTGATCTTTTCTCTACTTTTCCCTTCATTTTACTAATCTGTGCAAATTGAGACATCCCTCCAGTACTTTTCAAACAAGGGAATCCTAGCTATATAAGAAATTTGAGATTTAACGATAATGGCTGTTTGTTTGTCAGGTTGTTTTCAGGACACACTGGTCCAAAAATGCAATACAAGGGACCAAGGGGATCCTACTTATGAAATTTGAGAAAGATCCATTCAGTACTTTGAGAAATAGAGATAACAAACTTCAATTGTCAAAATCCAAGATGGCGGTCTGTTGGCCATATTGTTTTTCAATTGATCTCAAAATGCAATTAGCATAACGAGGCACCAAGGGGAACCTCCATATGAAATTTGAGAAAGATCCCTTCTATTCAGTACTTTCTCAGAAATAGCGATAACAAACTTAAATTGTCAAAATCCAAGATGGCTGCCTGTCGGCCATGTTGTTTTCTGATTGGTCTCAAAACACAATATGCATAACTAGGCACCAAGGGAAACTTACATATGCAATTTGAGAAAGATCCCTTAAATACTTTCTCAGAAATAGTGATAACAAACTTCAATTGTCAAAATCCAAGATGGCTGCCTGTCGGCCATGTTGTTTTCAGTTTGGTCTCAAAACGCAATATGCATAACTATGCACCAAGGGAAACCTACATATGAAATTTGAGAAAGATCCATTCAGTACATTCTCAGAAATAGCGATAACAAACTTCAATTGTCAAAATCCAAGATGGCTGCCTGTCGGCCATGTTGTTTACGGATTGGTCTCAAACGCAATATGCATAACTAGGTACCAAGGGAAACATATATATGAAATTTCAGAAAGATCCATTCAGTACTTTCTCAGAAATAGTGATAACAAACTTCAATTGTCAAAATCCAAGATGGCTGCCTGTCGGCCATGTTGTTATCCGATTGGTCTCAAAAAGCAATATGCATAACTAGGCACCAAGGGAAACCTTCATATGAAATTTCAGAAAGATCCCTTCAGTACTTTCTCAGAAATAGCGATAACAAACTTCAATTGTCAAAATCCAAGATGGCTGCCTGTCGGCCATGTTGTTTTCTGATTGGTCTCAAAACACAATATGCATAACTAGGCACCAAGGGAAACTTACATATGCAATTTGAGAAAGATCCCTTAAATACTTTCTCAGAAATAGTGATAACAAACTTCAATTGTCAAAATCCAAGATGGCTGCCTGTCGGCCATGTTGTTTTCAGTTTGGTCTCAAAACGCAATATGCATAACTAGGCACCAAGGGAAACCTACATATGAAATTTGAGAAAGATCCATTCAGTACATTCTCAGAAATAGCGATAACAAACTTCAATTGTCAAAATCCAAGATGGCTGCCTGTCGGCCATGTTGTTTACGGATTGGTCTCAAAACGCAATATGCATAACTAGGTACCAAGGGAAACATATATATGAAATTTCAGAAAGATCCATTCAGTACTTTCTCAGAAATAGTGATAACAAACTTCAATTGTCAAAATCCAAGATGGCTGCCTGTCGGCCATGTTGTTATCCGATTGGTCTCAAAAAGCAATATGCATAACAAGGCACCAAGGGAAACCTTCATATGAAATTTCTGAAAGATCCCTTCAGTACTTTCTCAGAAATAGCGATAACAAACTTCAATTGTCAAAATCCAAGATGGCTGCCTGTCGGCCATGTTGTTTTCCGATTGCTCTCAAAACGCAATATGCATAACTAGGTACCAAGGGAAACATATATATGAAATTTCAGAAAGATCCATTCAGTACTTTTCAGAAATAGTGATAACAAACTTCAATTGTCAAAATCCAAGATGGCTGCCTGTCGGCCATGTTGTTTTCCGATTGGTCTAAAATCGCAATATGCATAACTAGGCACCAAGGGGAACCTACATATGAAATTTGAGAAAGATCCCTTTAGTACTTTCTCAGAAATAGCTGATAACAAACTTCAATTGTCAAAATCCAAGATGGCTGCCTGTCGGCCATGTTGTTTTCCGATTGGTCTAAAATCGCAATATGCATAACTAGGCACCAAGGGGAACCTACATATGAAATTTGAGAAAGATCCCTTTAGTACTTTCTCAGAAATAGCGATAACAAACTTCAATTGTCAAAATCCAAGATGGCTGCCTGTCGGCCATGTTGTTATCCGATTGGTCTCAAAAAGCAATATGCATAACTAGGCACCAAGGGAAACCTTCATATGAAATTTCAGAAAGATCCATTTAGTACTTTCTCAGAAATAGCGATAACAAACTTCAATTGTCAAAATCCAAGATGGCTGCCTGTCGGCCATGTTGTTATCCGATTGGTCTCAAAAAGCAATATGCATAACTAGGCACCAAGGGGAACCTTCATATGAAATTTGAGAAATATCCCCTCAGTACTTTCTCAGAAATAGCGATAACAAACTTCAATTGTCAAAATCCAAGATGGCTGCCTGTCGGCCATGTTGTTTTCTGATTGGTCTCAAAACGCAATATGCATAACTAGGCACCAAGGGGAACCTACATATGAAATTTGAGAAAGATCCCTTCAGTACTTTCCTAGAAATAGCGATAACAAGAATTGTTTACGGACGGATGGACGGACGGACGGACGGACGGAGGGACGGACGGACGGACCACGGACCACGGACGCAGGGCGATTTGAACAGCCCACCATCTGATGATGGTGGGCTAAAAACTACAAGGATCGAACTACAAATCAACTGCATTGGTTCTGTTTCAGTGTTTGAACCAATATGACCCCTGTGACTTTTGAACATGGGCTTTGTTGGGCTTCATACCAGCCAGCACCTAGCCCATTATTCGAACACTGCGCTTCTTTGTAATTGATAAGACATTTGAAGGAATATGTTAACACTGGACAGACAATAGATGGCATACTAGGGTCAGCTCATAAGCACTTTGTGTCAGTCAGCTGAAACAGTCTCAAAATTCAATAGGCGTAACTAAGGACCAAAGAGGAACATGCATATCAAATTTCAGAGATATCCTTCTAGAACTTCTCAAGAAATTGCTTTAACAAACAGTAATTTTAACTTCAACTGCAGAAATCCAAGACAGCTGTCTGTCAGCAATTTTGTTTTCCTGATCAGACTCAAAATCAAATAGTCACACAAAGGGACCAAGGGTCATGACCTTCCTGTACTTCTCAGAAAATAGTGTTAACAAAGAGTTATTACGAACAGGTGGATGGGATGATAGACCACACACAAAGGGCAATTGGAATAGCCCACTTTCTGGTGATGGTGGACTATATGATGATGGGTAAAAACCTGGTAGCCCTTGAATTCATCCCTCCATGTTGCTGACCCCATATCATGACCCCGGGTTTCACTTAATGAAAAAGTCTTACAAGATTTTAAGACATTTGATTCCTATGTCCTTGAAAATAGGTCAACATGATTGATTTGAAAAAACTCGGTGGCCCTTTAAGCCTTCAATTATCTCAACATACGACTTACTCCATATTATGACCCTGAGCCTCTTTAAAGGGAAATGTTGGGCAGATGATTCCCGGACAGCTGAAGGAGGAATGCTGGATGATACACAATGGTAATAAAACGTGACTTTAAAACTTCTAATGGTCTCACCAAACTACAGATTTTTCTTTGGATACCTGAGTCCTATGTTTGTTTTTGGATACCTGAGTCCTATGTTTGTTTTTGGATACCTGAGTTTTACATAAAATATAGGGAAGCATACCTGGAAAGTCTGCCACAAATACGACATCTGTGTAGTTTGATAAACTGTAAAGTTCTGCCTGTATCTCGGACAGCTTCCGTCTCCAGTCCGACAGGTCACTCAGTAAGGGAAAGCTGAAGGATACCTCGGAGAACGCTCCCCACTGAGTGGTAAGTAGGTTTACATTGGGATCATACAGCCTGAAACAACAGGAATCTTCAATCAGCATTCTGTAAAATACATCTCAACCAGAGATTTCTATTTGTCTCACTTCTACAAAATGAGATTCCTCAGTTTGATAAACCCCGTAAGTAACATTTGTTAAGATTTTTATCATAAACCCAGACAGCAATTGAAAACTGTGATTGTTAGCGTTCAAAAAATACCTAACAGAAATTTTCCTTATTTTACATGAAATGTCGCAAAATTTAAACAAGAGATCCCAGAGGGATCTTGGCGCCCACCATTGAATGATCTTTATCGGTTCCATGTCAGATTGATCTTTTCTCTACTTTTCCCTTCCTCTAAGTCTTACTAATCTGTGTAAATTCAGAAACAGCCCTCTAGTACTTTTCAAACAAGGGGAACCTATATATAAAATTTAAGATTTAGCGATAATGGCTGTCTGTTGTTTTCGGATTGGTCCCAAAATGCAACACCAGGGACCAAGGGGAACCTACATATGAAATTTGAGAAAGATCCCTTCATTACCTTCTGTAAAATAGCGATAACAAACTTCAATTGTCAAAATACAAGATGGCTGCCTGTCGGGCAGGTTGTTTTCTGACTTGTCTCAAAATCCAATATGCATAACTAGGCACAGAGGGCAACCTACAAATGAAATTTCACAAAGATCCCTTCAGCAATTTCTGATAAATAGCGATAACAAACTTCAATTGTCAAAATCAAAGATGGCTGCCTGTCGGCCATGTTGTTTTCCTATTAGTCCCAAGAATTAGATGCAATATGCAGAACTACAGACCAAGGAGAACTTGCAAAAATGTTTGAGAAAGATCCCTTCAGTACTTTCTGAGAAATAGCGATAACAAACTTCAATTGTCAAAATCCAAGATGGCTGCCTGTTGGCCATGTTGTTTTCCGATAGGTCTCAAAATGCAATATGCATAACTAGGCACAAAGGGGAACCTACATATGAAATTTGAGAAAGATCCCTTCAGTACTTTCTCAGAAATAGCGATAACAAACTTCAATTGTCAAAATCCAAGATGGCTGCCTGTCGGCCATGTTATTTTCCGATTGGTCTCAAAATGGAATATGCATAACTAGGCACCAAGGGGAATCTACATATCAAATTTGAGAAAGATCCCTTCAGTACTTTCTCAGAAATAGCGATAACAAACTTCAATTATCAAAATCCAAGATGGCTGCCTGTCGGCCATGTTGTTTTCCGATTGGTCTCAAAATGCAATATGCATAACTAGGCACCAAGGGAAACCTACATAATGAAATTGTGAGAAAGATCCCTTCAGTACTTTCTCAGAAATAGCGATAACAAACTCAATTGTCAAAATCCAAGATGGCTGCCTGTCGGCCATGTTGTTTTCCGATTGGTCTCAAAATGCAATATGCATACCACATATGAAATTTGAGAAAGATCCCTTCAGTACTTTCTCAGAAATAGCGATAACAAACTTCAATTGTCAAAATCCAAGATGGCTGCCTGTCGGCCATGTTGTTTTCCGATTGGTCTCAAATGCAATATGCATAACTAGGCACCAAGGGAAACCTACATATGAAATTTGAGAAAGATCCCTTCAGTACTTTCTCAGAAATAGCGATAACAAACTTCAATTATCAAAATCCAAGATGGCTGCCTGTCGGCCATGTTGTTTTCCGATTGGTCTCAAAATGCAATATGCATAACTAGGCACCAAGGGGAATCTACATATGAAATTTGAGAAAGATCCCTTCAGTACTTTCTCAGAAATAGCGATAACAAACTTCAATTATCAAAATCCAAGATGGCTGCCTGTCGGCCATGTTGTTTTCCGATTGGTCTCAAAATGCAATATGCATAACTAGGCACCAAGGGAAACCTACATATGAAATTTGAGAAAGATCCCTTCAGTACTTTCTCAGAAATAGCGATAACAAACTTCAATTGTCAAAATCCAAGATGGCTGCCTGTCGGCCATGTTGTTTTCCGATTGGTCTCAAAATGCAATATGCATAACTAGGCACCAAGAGAAACCCACATATGAAATTTGAGAAAGATCCCTTCAGTACTTTCTGAGGATTAGCGATAACAAGAATTGTTTACGGACGGACGGAGGGACGGACGGACGGAGGGACGGACGGACGGAGGGACGGACGGACGGACGGACGGACCACGGACGCAGGGCGATTTGAATAGCCCACCATCTGATGATGGTGGGCTAAAAATGAGTTTACCTTTGTTGGAAGCGGTCATTGAGGGACCTCCACACATCCATATACAATTCTACATTGGTGATGTTGTACTCTGTCAATCGATCAGCTATACATATTGTGTATTGTTTGACCATATCAGCATGACTTGACCAGCGGTTACTCTGGCTTGGAGCCCACGCCTAACAAAGAAAAGATCATTCATTACTTGTCTGTAACCCAGGCTTAGAGAAGAAAAGATCATTCAGTATGTGTCTGTAACCCAGGCTTAGAGAAGAAAAGATCATTCATTACTTGTCTGTAACCCAAACTTAGAGAAGAAAAGATCATTCAGTATGTGTCTGTAACCCAGGCTTAGAGAAGAAAAGATCATTCATTACTTGTCTGTAACCCAGGCTTAGAGAAGAAAAGATCATTCATTACTTGTCTGTAACCCAGGCTTAGAGAAGAAAAGATCATTCATTACTTGTCTGTAACCCAGGCTTAGAGAAGAAAAGATCATTCATTACTTGTCTGTAACCCAGGCTTAGAGAAGAAAAGATCATTCATTACTTGTCTGTAACCCAGGCTTAGAGAAGAAAAGATCATTCATTACTTGTCTGTAACCCAAACTTAGAGAAGAAAAGATTACCCAATAACGAGTACATGTAATGATATGTATTTTATGTCCCTACTTCTGTATATAATCATGATCAGGACTAAGCCAACATATTTATACATTTGTACTTTGAATTTAATAACCTGAAGATTTCACTCAAAACTAGAACAAGAGTACCCTAGAGTAGAACAATGATATATTCATGTCCCATACAAAGAGTAATTATAATTGTATCTACTGAATACAAATATTGAAACGCAAGTCTTATCAAATTTTTGTTAATGTAGAATTGTCTTAACAAATTCTACAAATACTAAAAAAAATGTTGAAAACTGCGGATGAGGATCTGCAGGGATAAACATGTAAGGGCAATAAATCTTGAAAAAATAAAAAATTATTGTGAAAATGCCACTCAGGAAAACATCACTATGATATTATCATGGCTATGAAGCCCACTAAGTTTTAAAGAGATTGGTTGAAAAATGTAGGAGGAAATCTTTTTTTACAGGAACCCTGTAAACAGAAAACAGAAATAGATTGTAACACCTACTCAAATGGCCATCTACTCCTGAAGGCAGACATTGTTGGACATCAGACACCCTTAGACAGCATTTAGCAATTAAATCCAAACTTACAGGTGACCTTATCTACCTAACCAACAAACCATGATTTCAGGTAAAGACTTGTGTACGATAACAAGATTTCCGGTATAGTGTATGATGACACCTGCTATTGTCTATAATGTAAAAGTTATTGTGGCTGACAATGAGAGTATAAAAGTTGTATGTTTTTTATCCCAAAATACTGAAACAAAATTTCTAAAAATCACAAATTTGCCAATATTTATTGGCTGCAACATATTCTTTACAGAGGTTTTGTCTTAAATAAAGCTAAATGAAGAACCTCCAATCCAATTAGCAGTATTCATTAACAAGAGGTCTATAGGCCTTTATAGGGTTTATAAGGTTTCATTTAAATATTTTGGCCAATTTCACTCTTTCAAACTTATATTATGATCAAGGTCATTCATTTGAACAAACTATCTAGTCTTTAATATATACATATATATATATATAATGGTCACCTAGCTGAGTCTTGAAATATTTAAGTTAATTTAATTTATTTTGGCATTTTTGGGTCATTTTTGCCCCGCCCATAAGCTCAGGGGGTCAGTCAGGGCCAACATGTTCATACCATTAAGCTGTCATCCTATGCTGATAATGTTTACAAAGTTTGAATGAATTCCAATAGAAATCAAACAAGGGCCCAATGGGCCCAAATCGCTCACCTGCTTTCCAGTGATCCTTTTCATACATCAACATTATTAAGAAAAAGTGTATCAGAGACCATATACAAGATCTCAGGGCCTTGCAGTTATTTGAAAAGGTGTCTTTTAAATATTTTGGCCAATTTGACACTTTCAAACTTAAATTATGATAAAAGTAATTCATTTGAACAAACTTTCTAAAAACGTTACGAGCCAAATATAAGGTCTATGGACCTTTCCATTATTGAAAAGAAGTCATGGAAATATTTTCGCCTATTTGACTGCTCTCACCATGAAAGGTCAAGGTCATTCATTTGTACAAACTTGGTAGCCCTTCACCCCAGCATGCTACAGACCCAATATCAACTCCCTGGGTCTCTTGGTTATCGAAAAGAAGTTGTTTAAAGATTTTAAGTTATTTGATCCCTATAAGCTTACTTACCCTTCAGGCAGGGAAGCAAATAAATTAATTGTCGTCAACAGCAAAAGGCACAACTAGGGCACTAACATGATATATACAGAAAGTTTTGTGGAGTTGAGTGGAACAGTTTTGAAGTTGTGGCCCGGAAAGGAAAATAAACAGTAATTTTGGATGCACATAAGGATGGACGGACCCAAATTTAATATCCCCACAAAACACAGTTGCAGAATCAAAAAGGTTGCAGGTTTGATCCCTATCAGAGACATGGAAATTAATAAATTAACAAAAAGGACACAACTACATGTTCATACCTGAATACAGCTTCAAGGCGTCAATTTCAAAATTTAATTTCTGTTCCCAATCTTTTTCATATTGCATTTAGCTGTCTCCACACAATAATAACAAATTCTGGAACACTTACATGCGGATCCAGGTAGCCTTGCTCTCCAGTGTCCAGGTCGCGGTAGGTAATGCGTACATGTTGAGTGTTCCATGAGTGTACCATCATGTCCCAGGAATACCCATACAGGCCGTTAGTCCACGAGTTGTAACCCTAGATAATACAGGACAAAAGTGTACCATTACGTCCCAGGAGTACCCATACAGGTCGTTAGTCCACCTGCTGTTTACCTTGGTTATACAGTGAGGTACAGTGTTACCTTGGTTATACAGTGAGAGTACAGTGTTACCTTGGTTATACAGTGGGAGTACAGTGTTACCTTGGTTATACAGTGGGAGTACAGTGTTACCTTGGTTATACAGCGGGAGTACAGTGTTACCTTGGTTATACAGTGGGAGTACAGTGTTACCTTGGTTATACAGTAGGAGTACAGTGTTACCTTGGTTATACAGTGGGAGTACAGTGTTACCTTGGTTATACAGTGGGAGTACAGTGTTACCTTGGTTATACAGTGGGAGTACAGTGTTACCTTGGTTATACAGTGGGAGTACAGTGTTACCTTGGTTATACAGTGAGGTACAGTGTTACCTTGGTTATACAGTAGGAGTACAGTGTTACCTTGGTTATACAGTGGGAGTACAGTGTTACCTTGGTTATACAGTGGGAGTACAGTGTTACCTTGGTTATACAGTAGGAGTACAGTGTTACCTTGGTTATACAGTGGGAGTACAGTGTTACCTTGGTTATACAGTGGGAGTACAGTGTTACCTTGGTTATACAGTAGGAGTACAGTGTTACCTTGGTTATACAGTAGGAGTACAGTGTTACCTTGGTTATACAGTGAGGTACAGTGTTACCTTGGTTATACAGTAGGAGTACAGTGTTACCTTGGTTATACAGTAGGAGTACAGTGTTACCTTGGTTATACAGTGGGAGTACAGTGTTACCTTGGTTATACAGTGGGAGTACAGTGTTACCTTGGTTATACAGTAGGAGTACAGTGTTACCTTGGTTATACAGTGAGGTACAGTGTTACCTTGGTTATACAGTAGGAGTACAGTGTTACCTTGGTTATACAGTAGGAGTACAGTGTTACGTTGGTTATACAGTAGGAGTACAGTGTTACCTTGGTTATACAGTGGGAGTACAGTGTTACCTTGGTTATACAGTGGGAGTACAGTGTTACCTTGGTTATACAGTGGGAGTACAGTGTTACCTTGGTTATACAGTGGGAGTACAGTGTTACCTTGGTTATACAGTAGGAGTACAGTGTTACGTTGGTTATACAGTAGGAGTACAGTGTTACCTTGGTTATACAGTAGGAGTACAGTATTACCTTGGTTATACATTGGGAGTACAGTGTTACCTTGGTTATACAGTGGGAGTACGGTAGAAACATCTGTGTTATAAGGTAGATGACGGTGACACCGGAGAACAGTTGATGGTGGATCCTTGAACCCTGTAAATAGAAAACAGAAATAGATTGTAACACCTACTCAAATGTCCATCTACTCCTGAAGGCAGACATTGTTGGACATCAGACACCCTTAGACAGCATTTAGCAATTAAATCCAAACTTCCAGGTGACCTTATCTACCTAACCAACAAACCATGATTTCAGGTAAAGACTTGTGTACGATAACAAGATTTCCGGTATAGTGTATGACGACACCTGCTATTGTCTATAATGATCGATTAGATAATATAAAACAAGATAATTCTGTGAATTACAGTCCCTAACTGAATGTTATATGCCAAGAACACAATGATTATAAAGAGTAAGAACTCATTCCAGACACCAAATTTTGCATTTGGTGATGTAATGTGAATGAATTCAGAAATATCACTTCCTTAAGCAGACAATATCAGGAATATCAATAATCTTAGGAGACAATATCAGGATTATCACTAATCTTAGCAGACAATATCAGGAATATCACTAAAGTTAGCAGACAATATCAGAAGTTCAATACAAATGAACCCATCTCCAAAGGAAAAAAGTTTGATGTAGGCCAAAGGCCAAAATGTAGGTCAGAGTGACCTACTTTTGGTACATGAGACACTGCCTCACCTTGATTGTTCATCCATGACCCTAGTATGAAGTTCCAGTGACAAGTAGTGCATGAGATACTTAAAATAGATATGTGAGGGTTGTATGATGATTGTGGGCCAAATATAACAAGAGGCCCAATGGGCCTGTATAATTCTAATGCTACACCAGCAACTTTAAAATTAAATTTATCTAAATAACTTATGTAGATGCTGATTAAGCTGATTACCTCTTCATTCAAATATTGGAGTATGTAAACTTTGTTTTTGTAGCCCTTCAGCATAGCATGCTCCTCATCAAATATCATCCCCCTGCCTCTCTTGTTGATTCAGACACATCAATTAAAATCAAACACATTTGATCTTCAAAGTAAGTCAATATCATTCATTCTAACACACTTGGTAGCCATCCACTAGAACGTACTATTGACCCAGTGTCTCGATCCTGTGCCATTGGCTATTGAGAAGAAGTCGTATAAATATTTTGACATATTTGACCTCTGACCCTCTAGCATGCTTGTGACAATATACATTTACCCTGGACCTCTTGTTTATTGTTGTTAAAAAATACAAACAGATATGACCTTGAAAGTAGGTACTCATCATTTAAAGAAACTTGGTAACCCTTTATACCAGTATGCCACTGGCCCAACATGATGACTCTGGGCATCTTAGTTATTGAGAAATAGTTGTTTAAATGGAAAGGTTGACACTGGACAGACAGAAAGATGGCAAGATGTACAGACAGCCTGATGGACAGTGGACACCACACAATGGCCAGACATACAGACAGTCTGATGGACAGTGGACACCACACAATGGCCAGACGTACAGACAGCCTGATGGACAGTGGACACCACACAATGGCCAGACATACAGACAGCCTGATGGACAGCGAACACCACACAATGGCCAGACGTACAGACAGTCTGATGGACAGCGAACACCACACAATGGCCAGACATACAGACAGTCTGATGGACAGCGAACACCACACAATGGCCAGACATACAGACAGTCTGATGGACAGCGAACACCACACAATGGCCAGACGTACAGACAGCCTGATGGACAGTGGACACCACACAATGGCCAGACATACAGACAGTCTGATGGACAGCGAACACCACACAATGGCCAGACGTACAGACAGTCTGATGGACAGTGGACACCACACAATGGCCAGACGTACAGACAGCCTGATGGACAGTGGACACCACACAATGGCCAGACGTACAGACAGCCTGATGGACAGCGAACACCACACAATGGCCAGACGTACAGACAGCCTGATGGACAGTGGACACCACACAATGGCCAGATGTACAGACAGCCTGATGGACAGCGAACACCACACAATGGCCAGACGTACAGACAGCCTGATGGACAGCGAACACCACACAATGGCCAGACGTACAGACAGCCTGATGGACAGCGAACACCACACAATGGCCAGACGTACAGACAGCCTGATGGACAGTGGACACCACACAATGGCCAGATGTACAGACAGCCTGATGGACAGCGAACACCACACAATGGCCAGACATACAGACAGTCTGATGGACAGCGAACACCACACAATGGCCAGACGTACAGACAGCCTGATGGACAGTGGACACCACACAATGGCCAGATGTACAGACAGTCTGATGGACAGTGGACACCACACAATGGCCAGACGTACAGACAGCCTGATGGACAGTGGACACCACACAATGGCCAGACGTACAGACAGCCTGATGGACAGCGCAGACCACACAATGGCCAGACGTACAGACAGCCTGATGGACAGCGAAGACCACACAATGGCCAGACGTACAGACAGTCTGATGGACAGCGAACACCACACAATGGCCAGACGTACAGACAGCCTGATGGACAGTGGACACCACACAATGGCCAGATGTACAGACAGCCTGATGGACAGTGGACACCACACAATGGCCAGACATACAGACAGCCTGATGGACAGCGGACACCACACAAAGCTCACTTGCCCATCAGGTACGGTGAACTTAGCTTAGATAGATTTATGTTACCTGCTCTTTGTGAGATTTTGGTGATTTTCTAGGGTACACACAGTGCACGTTAGACTGTAGTTGCTGTGGTGTATTGAGACCACATGGCAAGGGAATCCTTTGAAGAACTTTCCTTGGCCAGTCAGGAGAGCAAAATAAAGGCAAGGTGGCCAACATCATGTAGGAAAACATACCTGTAGACAAAGAATTCACTATCACATACCTGTAGACAAAGAATTCAATATCACATACCTGTAGACAAAGAATTCAATATCATATACCTGTAGACAAAGAATTCAATATCATATACCTGTAGATCAAGAATTCAATATCTTATACCTGTAGACAATAATTCACTATCATATACCTGTAGATAAAGAATTCAATATCTTCTGTAAGATATTACAAACAAGGTGCTTATTTGGTTAAATGTTTGTACCTATACTGATACAGATATGTTTACAACAAGAGGTCCAATGGGCTTTAATGGTCACCTTTGTTCTGAAATACATACTGATAGTTGATGTTTTGTTTTTAAGTTAAGAATATGATACATCTGACATAGTGTCAGCTTGAAGGTAGGTCAAGGTCATTCAGTTGAACAAACTTTCCAGTCACATATAATATTATAATATAATCATATAATCAACTTCATTTGAATTTGTCTTTCTAAGGACAATTTAAAATAGTGTAGACAACATTTAATTACTAACCTATATTAAACATCTGGGAGTTCATGAAATGGAAAGAAGAGCCAAAAAAAAGAGCTGCTGGTCTTGTCTTGTCGAGGAACAGGAAGAAACCGAGGAACATATCAAGCAGCAGTCCGCCAATGTGAACCACATACAAATCAATTTGATCATCTGACAGCAGCAATCTAAAATAAATTGAGGTGATATATATGTCAGGGGTACAGTCACTGTACATTGTGTTGGTGATATATATGTCAGGGGTACAGTGAGCCGTCACTGTACATTGTGTGGGTGATATATATGTCAGGGGTACAGTCACTGTACATTGTGTGGGTGATATATATGTCAGGGGTACAGTCACTGTACATTGTGTGGGTGATATATATGTCAGGGGTACAGTCACTGTACATTGTGTGGGTGATATATATGTCAGGGGTACAGTCACTGTACATTGTGTGGGTGATATATATGTCAGGGGTACAGTCACTGTACATTGTGTGGGTGATATATATGTCAGGGGTACAGTCACTGTACATTGTGTGGGTGATATATATGTCAGGGGTAAAGTCACTGTACATTGTGTGGGTGATATATATGTCAGGGGTACAGTGGGCCGTCACTGTACATTGTGTGGGTGATATATATGTCAGGGGTACAGTGGGCCTTCACAGTACATTGTGTGGGTGATATATATGTCAGGGGTACAGTGGGCCTTCACAGTACATTGTGTGGGTGATATATATGTCAGGGGTACAGTGGGCCTTCACAGTACATTGTGTGGGTGATATATATGTCAGGGGTACAGTCACTGTACATTGTGTGGGTGATATATATGTCAGGGGTATAGTCACTGTACATTGTGTGGGTGATATATATGTTAGGGGTACAGTGGGCCTTCACAGTACATTGTGTGGGTGATATATATGTCAGGGGTACAGTCACTGTACATTGTGTGGGTGATATATATGTCAGGGGTATAGTCACTGTACATTGTGTGGGTGATATATATGTCAGGGTACAGTGGGCCATCACTGTACATTGTGTGGGTGATATATATGTCAGGGGTACAGTCACTGTACATTGTGTGGGTGATATATATGTCAGGGGTACAGTGGGCCGTCACAGTACATTGTGTGGGTGATATATATGTCAGGGGTACAGTCACTGTACATTGTGTGGGTGATATATATGTCAGGGGTACAGTCACTGTACATTGTGTGGGTGATATATATGTCAGGGGTACAGTGGGCCGTCACTGTACATTGTGTGGGTGATATATATGTCAGGGGTACAGTGGGCCGTCACTGTACATTGTGTGGGTGATATATATGTCAGGGGTACAGTCACTGTACATTGTGTGGGTGATATATATGTCAGGGGTACAGTGGGCCGTCACTGTACATTGTGTGGGTGATATATATGTCAGGGGTACAGTCACTGTACATTGTGTGGGTGATATATATGTCAGGGGTACAGTGGGCCGTCACTGTACATTGTGTGGGTGATATAATGTCAGGGGTACAGTCACTGTACATTGTGTTGGTGATATATATGTCAGGGGTACAGTCACTGTACATTGTGTAGGTGATATATATGTCAGGGGTACAGTCACTGTACATTGTG
This sequence comes from Pecten maximus, assembly GCF_902652985.1. NCBI lineage: Eukaryota > Metazoa > Mollusca > Bivalvia > Pectinida > Pectinidae > Pecten > Pecten maximus. The sequence continues at coordinate 15,650 of NW_022979349.1, forward strand.
TGGGTGATATATATGTCAGGGGTACAGTCACTGTACATTGTGTGGGTGATATATATGTCAGGGGTACAGTGGGCCGTCACTGTACATTGTGTGGGTGATATATATGTCAGGGGTACAGTCACTGTACATTGTGTGGGTGATATATATGTCAGGGGTACAGTCACTGTACATTGTGTGGGTGATATATATGTCAGGGGTACAGTCACTGTACATTGTGTGGGTGATATATATGTCAGGGGTACAGTCACTGTACATTGTGTGGGTGATATATATGTCAGGGGTACAGTGGGCCATCACTGTACATTGTGTGGGTGATATATATGTCAGGGGTACAGTCACTGTACATTGTGTGGGTGATATATATGTCAGGGGTACAGTCACTGTACATTGTGTGGGTGATATATATGTGAGGGGGGATACAGTGGGCCATCACTGTACATTGTGTGGGTGATATATATGTCAGGGGTACAGTCACTGTACATTGTGTGGGTGATATATATGTGAGGGGGGATACAGTGGGCCATCACTGTACATTGTGTGGGTGATATATATGTCAGGGGTACAGTGGGCCATCACTGTACATTGTGTGGGTGATATATATGTCAGGGGTATAGTGGGCCGTCACTGTACATTGTGTGGGTGATATATATGTCAGGGGTACAGTCACTGTACATTGTGTGGGTGATATATATGTCAGGGGTACAGTCACTGTACATTGTGTGGGTGATATATATGTCAGGGGTACAGTGGGCCGTCACTGTACATTGTGTGGGTGATATATATGTCAGGGGTAAATCTATTTGGGGTTAGTGCCGATTTCAAGAAAAAAATTAACAGACAGGTTATTTTTTTAAGGAAAGTGAATGAAATATCATGACATAGACAAGGGTGTAATTAAGGTCTCATTTGCTAGGTACCTGTATGTTGTTCTTCAAGATGACCTATCTATCAGTTCTCACCTGAAAGGATCAAACACCCATCGACTGGAGAGGTTCTGCATGGAGTACCCTGTCACCCAGTCCATGTCTAACTTCTTAAGCCCAGCAATAAAATATACCAGGAATATCTGTTCAACAAAAACATTTGATGATGATGAAGAATTAACTGTAAAATCTCAAAACTCCTGTAGCAATAAATACAATGTTTTTTCAAGAAATATGTCATAGTCTCCTCTTTGATGGAAATGGATAAAAAATTTACCAAAAATTGCCGTTATCAGGAAGATTTTGAGTTGTCCCATAAACATACTGGAGTCTCTGAAATGGTAGTTTTTACTGCTGTTTAAAATTCCAGCATTTCAGGAACGGTTCACTTGTTGTCTGTACAATGTAACCAGATTGATTGTCCTGTTCACTATCTTTGGCAGTAGGCCTCAGTGTCAGTTTCACTCTATCACACAGTGTCAGTTTCACTCTATCACACAGTGTCAGTTTCACTCTATCACACAGTGTCAGTTTCACTCTATCACAAGGAGACCAAACATCAATACACTGCAGCCTCCAATAACACACCACACGCATGAATCTTACACACAAGTGATGCCACCCGTAAATGGACCATATCTGTTGATAGGACGTTAAACAAAACAAACCAAACCTGGGGCAAACATGCAGGTTATACAATATGTATTTTTGTTTTCTAGTAAAATATTTGAATTTTCCCCTTTTGTCCCCTGCCTCTCTTGCCATACCAAACCCATCATTTGTATATATCCCCATCACCTTTTAATTCCCAGTAACACAAACTGCCAAGATATCAAAACATATTCAAATACAGAAATAAACAAGCATACTGGGTATTTCTAAAGCAATACATGTCCCCTACTGGCCCCAAATAAAAATAGTTACAGTGACGTTGACCTGAATCTAAAAACCCTGAAACTCTGACTTATCAGAGATAGCATGGTCTTTTATCATTGTGTGAAGTTTGATCAAAATCTCCCAAGGAATGAAGCCGCTAGCACTGACAAACTTGGGTGTTACAGACAGATGGGGGACATAAAATCCCCCCCATCCCCCCAGATGGGTTATCAAATGCTGCACCACACCATCAGCCACCATTGGTGAGCTCATCAACACTGTGTCTGTTCATACCTGACACCTGAGTAGGGTGTAGTTCCACAGAGGAACATGGCAGTTCCTTAACTCAGGCCTTAACAGTCCATCCAGTGACCTGTTCTCAAAAAGAAACAAAAAACAATTTAGAAATATCGACACAATATTCACATTAAAATTAAGATGATAATGACCAAGGGGATTCATATCAGAAAATGTTACTTCCACGATCATTATGAGGTATCACTATAGATTTCAAAGGCCACATTTTTTATACATTTATTATATATATTGTGTTTGTAGTAACACCAGTCATCTCTATAGTAACACCAGTCATGTCTGTAGTAACACCAGTCATGTCTGTAGTAACATGTCTGTAGTAACACCAGTCATGTCTGTAGTAACACCAGTCATGTCTGTAGTAACACCAGTCATGTCTGTAGTAACACCAGTCATGTCTGTAGTAACATGTCTGTAGTAACACCAGTCATGTCTGTAGTAACACCAGTCATGTCTGTAGTAACATGTCTATAGTAACACCAGTCATGTCTGTAGTAACATGTCTGTAGTAACACCAGTCATGTCTGTAGTAACACCAGTCATGTCTGTAGTAACACCAGTCATGTCTGTAGTAACATGTCTGTAGTAACACCAGTCATGTCTGTAGTAACACCAGTCATGTCTG
>NW_022979350.1:0-32553 GCF_902652985.1 Pecten maximus
CGAACACTAAAGAAACCCACGAAACGAAACAACCTGCCACACAAACTACAACATACATACACAACGAAACAACACCAAACACACCACCCAACACTAAACCCCACCACTAAACTACACCTCCCATACGAAACCACAACCCCCACTAACAACAACCTCACACACACACACACAACCCCCCATACAAACCTAACCCACACACTAACCCCCCCACTACAACACACGCCCACACCACAACCCCACTAAACAAACTCCCACTAAACTACCCCCTACCCAACAAACACCCCCACCACCCTACCACCCCCCCTACAACAACACCCCCCACTACACACACTCCCCCACTACAAACCTAAAACCCTCCCCACTACCACTACACCACCTCCAACACACAATACACCCCACCACTACACACCCCCCCACCTCACCTACACCCTCCCCCACTCCCCACTACCTACCCCTCCCCCACTCACTACACACCCTCCCCCACTACACTACACCCTCCCCACTACAAACCTACAACCTCCCCACTACACTAAACCCTCCCCACTCATAACATTTTAATTACGTTCCATTGTCTATAACTAGATAAATCAAGTTATAAACAACATGAATTTATGCGATGACATTTTGACTATACTTTGGTAAGCCTGTGAAAGAAAATAATGCAGCTGGAAAGGTTAATTTTAATTTCTTCCAATATAAAGTAAAATTCAATTTTCTACCACAATACCCTGCGTTATTCCACTCTCAAGCCATTGTATAAATGTGCCGACTGTTGGATAAATATATGTTATATACCACTAGTGGAATATGACCTTCCGGTCTTTTGATTGGTCAGGAATTCGAACTTTGACCCGAGCTGCAATTGTAATTGATGTCATCAATAATGGAATGACGTCACATCACCGGGTCCCAGCCGTCACCTGTACACCTTTTTTGTATACGCAAAATAAGACTTGGCCACGTTTCCCTTGAAACAGGTCACATGACTGGTGATTTTTGGATATGGAATTTATTTCACACTCGTAAGTTATTTTTTAAAAGTTACAAAAGACACTCGTTAAAGCTCGTGTCTTTTGCAACTTTTAAAAAATAACTTACTCGTGTGAAATAAATTCCATATCCAACAACCACTCATTGTGTAACCTCTATATCCTTCTGTATATTCAACATTTGGCCCTGTGGAACCATATAAAGGTAGAATAGTTAGCCATGAGTTTAAGGAAGCCAACTCGTAGAGCTCTCCGTACACTGACCCTATCTCAGGCAGGTGACAATAGTAAGATACGGCAAGTGTTAGCAGATCCCCCAGTTAGAGAAACAGCATATATTTCATTTAGTTATATTGTAAGTGAAGGGTCTGCAATTTATAGGAACCACTGGCATGTGAAGTTCCTACGCTACCTGTACAGGTATGTAGAAATCTGGTTTCACCTTGACCTTCTCATGCAGTTATATACTGTAAACGTGATTATTTTTGCCGTAGGTTATTTTTGCGATTTCAATATTTAAACTATTCACGTGAGGGTAATTTTCGTGATTGATCCACATTCGCTTGTAGTTGAAGATTACGTAAATTGATATAAAAATAATACGAGTGGGGGTAATTTTCGCGAACAAAAGGAGTCCGCATAATTAGCGTAAATTTCCCCCTCGCGTAAATTTCAAAGTTTACAGTAGGATATCCTATGTTGGCTTCGTCAATTCTTTAAATTCTATTGATTGGTTTTGTATGTTTTCTATTTATACAGTGTATACAGTTGTGTTATATTTATACAGTGTATACAGTTGTGTTATATTTATACAGTGTACACAGTTGTGTTATATTTATACAGTATACACAGTTGTGTTATATTTATACAGTGTATACAGTTGTGTTATATTTATACAGTATACACAGTTGTGTTATATTTATACAGTGTACACAGTTGTGTTATATTTATACAGTGTACACAGTTGTGTTATATTTATACAGTGTACACAGTTGTGTTATATTTATACAGTGTATACAGTTGTGTTATATTTATACAGTGTATACAGTTGTGTTATATTTATACAGTGTATACAGTTGTGTTATATTTATACAGTGTATACAGTTGTGTTATATTTATACTGTAACAGTGTATACAGTTGTGTTATATTTATACAGTGTACACAGTTGTGTTATATTTATAGTGTATACAGTTGTGTTATATTTATACAGTGTACACAGTTGTGTTATATTTATACAGTGTACACAGTTGTGTTATATTTATACAGTGTATACAGTTGTGTTATATTTATACAGTGTACACAGTTGTGTTATATTTATACAGTATACAGTTGTGTTATATTTATACAGTGTATACAGTTGTGTTATATTTATACAGTGTACACAGTTGTGTTATATTTATACAGTGTATACAGTTGTGTTATATTTATACAGTGTACACAGTTGTGTTATATTTATACAGTGTACACAGTTGTGTTATATTTATACAGTGTACACAGTTGTGTTATATTTATACAGTGTACACAGTTGTGTTATATTTATACAGTGTACACAGTTGTGTTATATTTATACAGTGTATACAGTTGTGTTATATTTATACAGTGTATACAGTTGTGTTATATGTATACAGTGTATACAGTTGTGTTATATTTATACAGTGTACACAGTTGTGTTATATTTATACAGTGTATACAGTTGTGTTATATTTATACAGTGTACACAGTTGTGTTATATTTATACAGTGTATACAGTTGTGTTATATTTATAGTGTATACAGTTGTGTTATATTTATACAGTGTACACAGTTGTGTTATATTTATAGTGTATACAGTTGTGTTATATTTATACAGTGTACACAGTTGTGTTATATTTATACAGTGTATACAGTTGTGTTATATTTATAGTGTATACAGTTGTGTTATATTTATACAGTGTACACAGTTGTGTTATATTTATAGTGTATACAGTTGTGTTATATTTATACAGTGTACACAGTTGTGTTATATTTATACAGTGTATACAGTTGTGTTATATTTATACAGTGTATACAGTTGTGTTATATTTATACAGTGTATACAGTTGTGTTATATTTATACAGTGTATACAGTTGTGTTATATTTATACAGTGTACACAGTTGTGTTATATTTATACAGTGTACACAGTTGTGTTATATTTATACAGTGTATACAGTTGTGTTATATTTATACAGTGTATACAGTTGTGTTATATTTATACAGTGTACACAGTTGTGTTATATTTATACAGTATACAGTTGTGTTATATTTATAGTGTACACAGTTGTGTTATATTTATACAGTGTATACAGTTGTGTTATATTTATACAGTGTATACAGTTGTGTTATATTTATACAGTGTATACAGCTGTGTTATATTTATACAGTGTACACAGTTGTGTTATATTTATACAGTGTATACAGTTGTGTTATATTTATAGTGTATACAGTTGTGTTATATTTATACAGTGTACACAGTTGTGTTATATTTATAGTGTATACAGTTGTGTTATATTTATACAGTGTACACAGTTGTTATATTTATACAGTGTATACAGTTGTGTTATATTTATAGTGTATACAGTTGTGTTATATTTATACAGTGTACACAGTTGTGTTATATTTATAGTGTATACAGTTGTGTTATATTTATAGTGTATACAGTTGTGTTATATTTATACAGTGTATACAGTTGTGTTATATTTATACAGTGTATACAGTTGTGTTATATTTATACAGTGTATACAGTTGTGTTATATTTATACAGTGTACACAGTTGTGTTATATTTATACAGTGTACACAGTTGTGTTATATTTATACAGTGTATACAGTTGTGTTATATTTATACAGTGTATACAGTTGTGTTATATTTATACAGTGTACACAGTTGTGTTATATTTATACAGTATACAGTTGTGTTATATTTATAGTGTACACAGTTGTGTTATATTTATACAGTGTATACAGTTGTGTTATATTTATACAGTGTATACAGTTGTGTTATATTTATACAGTGTATACAGCTGTGTTATATTTATACAGTGTACACAGTTGTGTTATATTTATACAGTGTATACAGTTGTGTTATATTTATACAGTGTATACAGTTGTGTTATATTTATAGTGTATACAGTTGTGTTATATTTATACAGTGTATACAGTTGTGTTATATTTATACAGTGTATACAGTTGTGTTATATTTATACAGTGTATACAGTTGTGTTATATTTATACAGTGTACACAGTTGTGTTATATTTATACAGTATACAGTTGTGTTCTATTTATAGTGTACACAGTTGTGTTATATTTATACAGTGTATACAGTTGTGTTATATTTATACAGTGTATACAGTTGTGTTATATTTATACAGTGTATACAGCTGTGTTATATTTATACAGTGTACACAGTTGTGTTATATTTATACAGTGTATACAGTTGTGTTATATTTATACAGTGTATACAGTTGTGTTATATTTATAGTGTATACAGTTGTGTTATATTTATACAGTGTATACAGTTGTGTTATATTTATACAGTGTATACAGTTGTGTTATATTTATACAGTGTACACAGTTGTGTTATATTTATACAGTGTATACAGTTGTGTTATATTTATACAGTGTATACAGTTGTGTTATATTTATACAGTGTATACAGTTGTGTTATATTTATACAGTGTATACAGTTGTGTTATATTTATACAGTGTACACAGTTGTGTTATATTTATAGTGTATACAGTTGTGTTATATTTATACAGTGTACACAGTTGTGTTATATTTATACAGTGTACACAGTTGTGTTATATTTATACAGTGTATACAGTTGTGTTATATTTATACAGTGTACACAGTTGTGTTATATTTATACAGTATACAGTTGTGTTATATTTATACAGTGTATACAGTTGTGTTATATTTATACAGTGTACACAGTTGTGTTATATTTATACAGTGTATACAGTTGTGTTATATTTATACAGTGTACACAGTTGTGTTATATTTATACAGTGTACACAGTTGTGTTATATTTATACAGTGTATACAGTTGTGTTATATTTATACAGTGTACACAGTTGTGTTATATTTATACAGTGTACACAGTTGTGTTATATTTATACAGTGTACACAGTTGTGTTATATTTATACAGTGTATACAGTTGTGTTATATTTATACAGTGTACACAGTTGTGTTATATTTATACAGTGTATACAGTTGTGTTATATTTATACAGTGTACACAGTTGTGTTATATTTATACAGTGTATAGTTGTGTTATATTTATACAGTGTACACAGTTGTGTTATATTTATACAGTGTACACAGTTGTGTTATATTTATACAGTGTATACAGTTGTGTTATATTTATACAGTGTACACAGTTGTGTTATATTTATAGTGTACACAGTTGTGTTATATTTATACAGTGTACACAGTTGTGTTATATTTATACAGTGTATACAGTTGTGTTATATTTATACAGTGTACACAGCTGTGTTATATTTATACTGTAACAGTGTATACAGTTGTGTTATATTTATACAGTGTATACAGTTGTGTTATATTGATACAGTGTATACAGTTGTTATATTTATACAGTGTATACAGTTGTGTTATATTTATACTGTAACAGTGTATACAGTTATGTTATATTTATACAGTGTATACAGTTGTGTTATATTTATACAGTGTATACAGTTGTGTTATATTTATACAGTGTATACAGTTGTGTTATATTTATACAGTGTATACAGTTGTGTTATATTTATACAGTGTATACAGTTGTGTTATATTTATACAGTGTATACAGTTGTGTTATATTTATACAGTGTATACAGTTATGTTATATTTATACAGTGTATACAGTTGTGTTATATTCTTTATGCACAAATTCAACATGGGGAGAATATGCAAATAATAGGTGTTGAACATTAGTATGAAGTATATAACAGGTTTAAGCATTTATTAAGACAAATGGTAATTGTATTGTTGAGATGAACAGTAAGACTTTTATAGGGTAGGACTGAATTGTTTACAGTTGATGGTAATTTATAATCGTTTATGTTGTGTTGCTAATTAAGCATGTGCTATTTTGTGAGCGGACTAGCAGGTTACGGAGGTATACGCAAGAACTTGATCACTGTTGACTCTGGTGATATGTGTATTCCAACGTGGGTTTATTGTATTCAGAAACAAGAGGATATTCGTTACTTAAGTCATTGTTTCATGACATATACAATGTACATGAAATTACCTGTAACAAATAATACCTAATTAGCTAATTACATGGTTTGTAAAAAAAAACTGAGGCAAAAGACTTAAGATCCTTATCTATGATGGTAGTAGATAGGTTTTCATTAGAATATTTCATATCTCTGTCCAAGTAAAGCACAGCTATATATCTTGTGGTTAAATATGAAGACACATTCCCGAATCCTACAGAGAAAGTAGGTCAAACTGAAGTAGAAGAAAATGGCATGGACAATGGAGGTGAATCTCCAATAAAAAATACCTCATGCATGGAATGAAATGACTACAGGTCCTGAAAAAGGAAGTATGTGTGATGAAATGGAATGGAGTAATGGAGCAAAGAGTCGGTACCAATAGTCTAGGGGAGACAACTCCATGTCAAACCAGGGTTGGCAGGATTGTTAAACATCCCTAGTCTCCATAGTAGTATGCAATGAATTTAATTTTGAGGATGGAAAATAGAAAAAAAAAAAATGTATAAATATGCAGAAATTATAAAGAACTGAATGAAATTTAAAATTAGCTTCACTAAATGTATATTAGAGGTACCTGAAACTGTCATTGTGGGCTCTCCAGAAATGGATTGAACCGACACATTTTGTTGGTTTCTAAGATTGTCACACCACCCCATGGATATTTTACACACTGACGTTCCTCAGCAGGAGAGGGCAATATTGGATGAAGATATATGTTCTGTCCAGTAAAAGGTTGTGAGGAGAAAGCATGTTAGATATGATGACCTCAGGCTGCATTGGATTAAGACCCACCAACCAATGGCTGCCTACTTTTGTAACAGGAGAGGGAAGATGCGACAATTAGACCCGAGGACTCGAACCCGGACCTCCAAACTCTAAATGGATGCTCTAATTATTTGAGCTACTTGGCCATCACCGTTCAGCCAAGTCAATTTAAGGTACGCTACACATTTGCTGTCAGATGTTTATTTTTTCTGTCAACACATTGGAACCAACTGCAGCAACACTAAAGATTGCAGCCAACATGTTGTTTTGATGAGAGATCTCAGTGGTGGGCACGAGTCAGATCGATCATTATGTTGTTTAGATGAGAGATCTCAGTGGTGGGCACGAGTCAGATCGATCATTGTGTTGTTTAGATGAGAGATCTCAGTGGTGGGCACGAGTCAGATCGATCATTGTGTTGTTTAGATGAGAGATCTCAGTGGTGGGCACGAGTCAGATCGATCATTGTGTTGTTTAGATGAGAGATCTCAGTGGTGGGCACGAGTCAGATCGATCATTGTGTTGTTTAGATGAGAGATCTCAGTGGTGGGCACGAGTCAGATCGATCATTGTGTTGTTTAGATGAGAGATCTCAGTGGTGGGCACGAGTCAGATCGATCATTGTGTTGTTTAGATGAGAGATCTCAGTGGTGGGCACGAGTCAGATCGATCATTGTGTTGTTTAGATGAGAGATCTCAGTGGTGGGCACGAGTCAGATCGATCATTGTGTTGTTTAGATGACAGATCTCAGTGGTGGGCACGAGTCAGATCGATCATTGTGTTGTTTAGATGAGAGATCTCAGTGGTGGGCACGAGTCAGATCGATCATTGTGTTGTTTAGATGACAGATCTCAGTGGTGGGCACGAGTCAGATCGATCATTGTGTTGTTTAGATGACAGATCTCAGTGGTGGGCACGAGTCAGATCGATCATTGTGTTGTTTAGATGACAGATCTCAGTGGTGGGCACGAGTCAGATCGATCATTGTGTTGTTTAGATGACAGATCTCAGTGGTGGGCACGAGTCAGATAGATCATTGTGTTGTTTAGATGAGAGATCTCAGTGGTGGGCACGAGTCAGATCGATCATTGTGTTGTTTAGATGAGAGATCTCAGTGGTGGGCACGAGTCAGATCGATCATTGTGTTGTTTAGATGAGAGATCTCAGTGGTGGGCACGAGTCAGATCGATCATTGTGTTGTTTAGATGACAGATCTCAGTGGTGGGCACGAGTCAGATCGATCATTGTGTTGTTTAGATGACAGATCTCAGTGGTGGGCACGAGTCAGATCGATCATTGTGTTGTTTAGATGACAGATCTCAGTGGTGGGCACGAGTCAGATCGATCATTGTGTTGTTTAGATGACAGATCTCAGTGGTGGGCACGAGTCAGATCGATCATTGTGTTGTTTAGATGAGAGATCTCAGTGGTGGGCACGAGTCAGATCGATCATTGTGTTGTTTAGATGAGAGATCTCAGTGGTGGGCACGAGTCAGATCGATCATTGTGTTGTTTAGATGAGAGATCTCAGTGGTGGGCACGAGTCAGATCGATCATTGTGTTGTTTAGATGAGAGATCTCAGTGGTGGGCACGAGTCAGATCGATCATTGTGTTGTTTAGATGAGAGATCTCAGTGGTGGGCACGAGTCAGATCGATCATTGTGTTGTTTAGATGAGAGATCTCAGTGGTGGGCACGAGTCAGATCGATCATTGTGTTGTTTAGATGAGAGATCTCAGTGGTGGGCACGAGTCAGATCGATCATTGTGTTGTTTAGATGAGAGATCTCAGTGGTGGGCACGAGTCAGATCGATCATTGTGTTGTTTAGATGACAGATCTCAGTGGTGGGCACGAGTCAGATCGATCATTGTGTTGTTTAGATGAGAGATCTCAGTGGTGGGCACGAGTCAGATCGATCATTGTGTTGTTTAGATGAGAGATCTCAGTGGTGGGCACGAGTCAGATCGATCATTGTGTTGTTTAGATGAGAGATCTCAGTGGTGGGCACGAGTCAGATCGATCATTGTGTTGTTTAGATGACAGATCTCAGTGGTGGGCACGAGTCAGATCGATCATTGTGTTGTTTAGATGAGAGATCTCAGTGGTGGGCACGAGTCAGATCGATCATTGTGTTGTTTAGATGAGAGATCTCAGTGGTGGGCACGAGTCAGATTGATCATTATGTTGAATTATGGATAAATAATCAAATTATAATGTAAGATGTGTTTCTGTGACTGAAGATAGGTTTCATGGGATGGTTTACACTTCATCCTCCATATTAAAGGCATTCACTTTCACCTTCTAAAATTTGAAGGGCTCCTGCAAATTAGATTGGTCTACAGCAGTATTCTGGAGGGGAAAAAATGACCAATCAAAATATACATTATTAATGTCTTCTGGCTTTGCAACTTTCTGTAAACAAACATGATAATGCCTTGTTGCATTGTCATTTGCGTGACAAGCAGCTTTTAATACCAGTGAGATTGCTGTGCGATACTTGGTATGTTTTTTCATGGTGTTCATTACACTGTACCTGCAGCTAACGACTACATTACAGCTTTGTAATATCCCCCCCCCCCCCCCCCCCTCCCCCACCAGAACCTACGAAAATGTTATAATTCATATGGACAATTTTTTCTGCAGATGTAAATTATAATACTACTTGGTGTATACAGCAGGTTTAGGAAAACCAAAAACACTCTCGAAATAATTATTACAATGTATATGTACATCAGTTGGAATATGGATTTGTTACTAAAAATAACCAAAATCACTTTAACAGTTCATTTTACAGTATATTATTTAAAGTCGTAATAATTTACGACAAGGTATATGATATTTTACCAAAGGATCTTTACTGAAAGTGTTGTGTACTTAGAAACTTGATGCGACTCTACCGGAAAAGGATTGCATCAATTTTTGGTACTTTTTCACATGAAAACTATTTTATTTTTGCAGTTATGTGATGTTTTATGACTAAACAAATGTGATATGGATGAATGATTTAAAAAAAAAAAGTAGATAACTTTAAAGTAGCTGGCTATTTTTAGTAACAAATTTAAGCTATACCCTAATAGGAAAGTTTTCATATTATATATGCGGGTTGGAGATTTCCCCCAACCTGTAGAGTAACACGAGACAGACCATAATGGATCACAGGGGCTCCAGTATAAGACATCAGTTAACAACCACAACACTATAAATTCAGTATTAATATACATTCTGAAACCTTATACAAATCAGACTTATCGATTTACACACCGATAACCCTGACTTTTATAAGGTTTCAGAATGTAAATCCATAACTCCTACTTTTATAAGGTTTCAGAATGTACGTATGAATACTGAACTACAGCGCTGTGGTTGATACATGTATGTTTATTGTTACTCAAAATCCGAAAACCGAAGCCCTCTGTAATGGTAGAGAGTTTCTTCCGAGACGAGAGATGGGGTTCTGGAGTTTCTGATCAGCACAAAGGCGAAACTGGAGTCGTAATTTGTGGTTCCATGTCAGCTAAATAATCGTGTAGCTAAAATAAGTTAGTGCTTACCTATATCACACAGAAAAGCCAGTCAGCATCCCAAACTACGACCCTCTGTGTGCTCTCGATCTGATGGAGGCATGGATCTCTACTTTCACTTCAGCGACGTTCGAGGCCTAGTCTAGCTCGCTGTTTACATCCGGCTTGAAACAAGAACAGCCCGGCTCAGACTGAGCGGAGCGCCGCTAGTGGCTAAGCCTCGTAGGATATCGATTTTATGGACAGTGACGCTAATGGGGCGAAGTGTGTATTTATATATGTGATATGTGTAACTGGTATGCCCTTACTTAGCCCGAGTTTCTACTGGCCCGACAACATCACTGGCGTAGAGCCCCTTATTGGGCCCCTGCAACAGAAACGGTGTCAGGCCAGAGGAAACTCCGAATAACCCTTACTGCACGCTGTGTGACTGGTATACTGTACACGTATCAGATACTGTCTCTGTGTGACTGATATATTGTACAGTTGAGTGTAGACTAAAGGTTACACAAAGTGCACTCCGAGTGCACTCCGTTTGGACTCCAGGTAAACTTGGAGTGCACTCCGAGTGCACTCCAAGTTTACCTGGAGTCCTATCAGGCCCCAATCCTACCCGGGTCCACATGTATCGCATGTACCTGTAACCAAGTACATATAAACATAATGTTTATAGATAGATGTATACTCATATACAATTAAGACTCCTAAAACATGTAACAATAAGATATGTGTTACTGTTTTATCTTTGTATATATACCATATAATTTCGTTGGTTCATTTTTACTTGGTTAACAAACAATGCATCTAATATAATTGATTTTTTTATTAGAAAACCCTGTATAAGTGACTGAATAGATATGGCACTTTGTTGAAAAATATATGACAGCATTGCTTTGATTTGAAGAATTTTAACAAGCCACGCCATAAATGAATAGAAATTGGGAATAAACAGAAATGTATTTGGCAAGTTGTTTGTGGTCTCTCAAAATGTAGAGTCTGAATGTGTACTGGAACTATCTTGTACTCAAAGTACTACTGTTTTTAATATTTCAAATACTTTACTTCCAACAGTATATATATTACTTAACATACAATACAAAAGAAAGCTTGTTTTTTTATCACCTTGATAGCATATTCTGGATCCAATGTCTAGTTTTGTTTAGAGTTTAACATCAGACTTACATTTCCATTTGGTAAACCAACTGTTTTTTTGTTTTGTTATACTTGCCTAATTAAATCCAGGTCATACATGGAGTTCTTTTAACTGTTATGTAAGATACAATCCCCCCCCACCCACCCCCCATCCCCACTTCCAGAATCAATATTTACCTGTATATTAAGCGTGATTAGTGATTACAGGGATGTGGAGAAAAGACAGACTTGTACACTGACCCCAATAATGACCCCTTCCTCCAAGTTTACCGTATAAGGTGTGAAGATCAGGACAGGTGTACACAGTCATCTAACTAGATAAAGACCCCCTTAATTGTTAGATAGAAACTGGTCATCACACCTTACCTTTACCTAGCCTGATTTTCCTCTGGCCCTGACACCATATCTGGTGTATATGGTGTCAGGGCCAGAGGAAACTCGGGCTAACCTATAAACCAAGTTCATATAGAATATAGGTACAGACTTGTGACTGTCTATATCTGACACTTTTGAAATGATATGATTGTTCATTACTATTAAAATACTATTACAACAACAGTTATAAGTCATTATCATATATATATAAAAAAAAAAACATAACAAAAGATATTTTATTTCAAACTGGTACTATTACTTTGCTTACCAGTCACGCAGAGACAGTATCCGATACAGGAAGCTTACCAGTCACACAGAGACACTATCTGATACAGGAAGCTTACCAGTCACACAGAGACACTATCTGATACAGGAAGCTTACCAGTCACACAGAGACACTATCTGATACAGGAAGCTTACCAGTCACACAGAGACACTATCTGATACAGGAAGCTTACCAGTCACACAGAGACAGTATCGGATACAGGAAGCTTACCAGTCACACAGACAGTATCCGATACAGGAAGCTTACCAGTCACGCAGAGACAGTATCTGATACAGGAAGCTTACCAGTCACGCAGAGACAGTATCCGATACAGGAAGCTTACCAGTCACACAGAGACAGTATCCGATACAGGAAGCTTACCAGTCACGCAGAGACAGTATCCGATACAGGAAGCTTACCAGTCACACAGAGACACTATCTGATACAGGAAGCTTACCAGTCACACAGAGACACTATCTGATACAGGAAGCTTACCAGTCACACAGAGACACTATCTGATACAGGAAGCTTACCAGTCACACAGACAGTATCCGATACAGGAAGCTTACCAGTCACACAGAGACACTATCTGATACAGGAAGCTTACCAGTCACACAGAGACACTATCTGATACAGGAAGCTTACCAGTCACACAGAGACACTATCTGATACAGGAAGCTTACCAGTCACACAGAGACACTATCTGATACAGGAAGCTTACCAGTCACACAGAGACACTATCTGATACAGGAAGCTTACCAGTCACACAGAGACACTATCTGATACAGGAAGCTTACCAGTCACACAGAGACACTATCTGATACAGGAAGTTTACCAGTCACACAGAGACATATTTCGTTTCTATTTTTCATCACTTTTATGATGGAGACTGATGTGTATCATCACGGGGTCAATTGTCACAGGTATCAACACGGGGTCAAATGTGACGGGTATCAACACGGGGTCAAATGTCACGTGTATCAACACGGGGTCAAATGTCACGGGTATCAACACGGGGTCAAATGTCACGGGTATCAACACGGGATCAAATGTCACGGGTATCAATACGGGGTCAAATGTCAGGCATAAAGAACACCACGTGATAGTGTGAAGCATTATCACAAAAACTATCCTTCAATGTACCTTTCCCCAAATCCTACGGTAGTTTTTATTGACTCCATTCATGACTTAAGTGGACAGGGAAGCAATGACTTACAGCTGGACAAACGATACCTTCACAAGAGAGTATGTCCAGTAATCAATTGATAACTTAAATGTCACATCAATGCCTATCACTCACTTATTGATATGATGTTTAGTTTTGTTTAGACGAACTAAAAGAGAAACTCATATAATTGGGACCAAACCAACGAGACCCGACTATATTTTACAGTATACCGGCGCGGAGCTGACAACACGCCGAAAGGACATAGTGCCACACGAGACAAAGTATTCCCGCTTCTACTGCGAACCACAAGCGGACGGTGTGAGGGGAACACTGACATCAAGGATCATATGGGGACGGTGTGAGGGGGTCACTGACATCAAGGATCATATGGGGACGGTGTGAGGGGGTCACTGACATCAAGGATCATATGGGGACGGTGTGAGGGGAACACTGACATCAAGGATCATATGGGGACGGTGTGAGGGGGACACTGACATCAAGGATCATATGGGGACGGTGTGAGGGGGACACTGACATCAAGGATCATATGGGGACGGTGTGAGGGGACACCGACATCAAGGATCATATGGGGACGGTGTGAGGGGGACACCAACATCAAGGATCATATGGGGACGGTGTGAGGGGAACACTGACATCAAGGATCATATGGGGACGGTGTGAGGGGGACACCAACATCAAGGATCATATAGGGACAGTGTGAGGGGGTCACGGTCATCAAGGATCATATGGGGACGGTGTGAGGGGGACACTGACATCAAGGATCATATGAGGACGGTGTGATGGGACACTGACATCAAGGATCATATGGGGACGGTGTGAGGGGGACACCGACATCAAGGATCATATGGGGACGGTGTGAGGGGGACACCGACATCAAGGATATATGGGGACGGTGTGAGGGGACAACAACATCAAGGATCATATGGGGACGGTGTGAGGGGGACACCGACATCAAGGATCATATGGGGACGGTGTGAGGGGACACCGACATCAAGGATCATATGGGGACGGTGTGAGGGGGACACCGACATCAAGGATCATATGGGGACGGTGTGAAGGGGACAACATCAAGGATCATATGGGGAAGGTGTGATGGGACACCGACATCAAGGATCATATGGGGACGGTGTTAAGGGGACATCAACATCAAGGATCATATGGGGACGGTGTGAGGGGGACACCAACATCAAGGATCATATAGGGACAGTGTGAGGGGGTCACGGTCATCAAGGATCATATGGGGACGGTGTGAGGGGGACACTGACATCAAGGATCATATGAGGACGGTGTGATGGGACACTGACATCAAGGATCATATGGGGACGGTGTGAGGGGGACACCGACATCAAGGATCATATGGGGACGGTGTGAGGGGGACCCCGACATCAAGGATATATGGGGACGGTGTGAGGGGACAACAACATCAAGGATCATATGGGGACGGTGTGAGGGGGACACCGACATCAAGGATCATATGGGGACGGTGTGAGGGGACACCGACATCAAGGATCATATGGGGACGGTGTGAGGGGGACACCGACATCAAGGATCATATGGGGACGGTGTGAGGGGGACAACATCAAGGATCATATGGGGAAGGTGTGATGGGACACCGACATCAAGGATGATATGGGGACGGTGTGAGGGGAACACTGACATCAAAGATCATATGGGGACGGTGTTAAGGGGACACCAACATCAAGGATCATATGGGGACGGTGTGAGGGGGACACCAACATCAAGGATCATATAGGGACAGTGTGAGGGGGTCACGGTCATCAAGGATCATATGGGGACGGTGTGAGGGGGACACTGACATCAAGGGTGATATAGGGACGGTGTGAGGGGGACAACAACGGAGACACCGACAGCCAGGGTTATAGGAGGTCGGGTGTAAGGGAGACACCGACAGCCATGGTTATAGGAGGTCTGGTGTAAGGGAGACACCGACAGCCATGGTTATAGGAGGTCGGGTGTAAGGGAGACACTGACAGCCAGGGTTATAGGAGGTCGGGTGTAAGGGAGACACCGACAGCCATGGTTATAGGAGGTCGGGTGTAAGGGAGACACCGACAGCCAGGGTTATAGGAGGTCGGGTGTAAGGCAGACACCGACAGCCAGGGTTATAGGAGGTCGGGTGTAAGGGAGACACCGACAGCCAGGGTTATAGGAGGTCGGGTGTAAGGGAGACACCGACAGCCAGGCTTATAGGAGGTCGGGTGTAAGGGAGACACCGACAGCCAGGGTTATAGGAGGTCGGGTGTAAGGGAGACACTAACAGCCAGGGTTATAGGAGGTCGGGTGTAAGGGAGACACCGACAGCCAGGGTTATAGGAGGTCGGCTGTAAGGGAGACACCGACAGCCAGGGTTATAGGAGGTCGGGTGTAAGGGAGACACTGACAGCCAGGGTTATAGGAGGTCGGGTGTAAGGGAGACACCGACAGCCATGGTTATAGGAGGTCGGGTGTAAGGGAGACACCGACAGCCAGGGACAATGAGGTCGGGTATAAGGGAGACACCGACAGCCAGGGTTATAGGAGGTCGGGTGTAAGGGAGACACCGACAGCCAGGGTTATAGGAGGTCGTGTGTAAGGGAGACACTAACAGCCAGGGTTATAGGAGGTCGGGTGTAAGGGAGACACCGACAGCCATGGTTATAGGTCGGGTGTAAGGGAGACACCGACAGCCAGGGTTATAGGAGGTCGGGTGTAAGGGAGACACCGACAGCCAGGGTTATAGCAGGTCGGGTGTAAGGGAGACACCGACAGCCAGGGTTATAGCAGGTCGGGTGTAAGGGAGACACTGACAGCCAGGGTTATAGGAGGTCGGGTGTAAGGGAGACACCGACAGCCAGGGTTATAGGAGGTCGGGTGTAAGGGAGACACCGACAGCCATGGTTATAGGAGGTCGGGTGTAAGGGAGACACCGACATCAAGGATCATATAGGGACTGTGAGGGGGTCACGGTCATCAAGGATCATATGGGGACGGTGTGAGGGGGACACTGACATCAAGGATCATATGAGGACGGTGTGATGGGACACTGACATCAAGGATCATATGAGGACGGTGTGAGGGGGACACTGACATCAAGGATCATATGAGGACGGTGTGAGGGGGACACTGACATCAAGGATCATATGGGGACGGTGTGAGGGGAACAACAACATCAAGGATCATATGGGGACGGTGTGATGGGATACCGACATCAAGGATCATATGGGGACGGTGTGATGGGACACTGACATCAAGGATCATATAGGGACGGTATGAGGGGGACACCGACATCAAGGATCATATGGGGACGGTGTGATGGGACACCAACATCAAGGATCATATGGGGATGGTGTGAGGGGGACACCGACATCAAGGATCATATGGGGACGGTGTGAGGGGGACACCGACATCAAGGATTATATGGGGACGGTGTGAGGGGACACCGACATCAAGGATCATATGGGGACGGTGTGAGGGGGACAACATCAAGGATCATATGGGGAAGGTGTGATGGGACACCGACATCAAGGATCATAAGGGGAAGGTGTGAGGGGAACACTGACATCAAGGATCATATGGGGACGGTGTTAAGGGGACATCAACATCAAGGATCATATGGGGACGGTGTGAGGGGGACACCAACATCAAGGATCATATAGGGACAGTGTGAGGGGGTCACGGTCATCAAGGATCATATGGGGACGGTGTGAGGGGGACACTGACATCAAGGATCATATGAGGATGGTGTGATGGGACACTGACATCAAGGATCATATGGGGACGGTGTGAGGGGGACACCGACATCAAGGATCATATGGGGACGGTGTGAGGGGGACACCGACATCAAGGATATATGGGGACGGTGTGAGGGGACAACAACATCAAGGATCATATGGGGACGGTGTGAGGGGGACACCGACATCAAGGATCATATGGGGACGGTGTGAGGGGACACCGACATCAAGGATCATATGGGGACGGTGTGAGGGGGACACCGACATCAAGGATCATATGGGGACGGTGTGAGGGGGACAACATCAAGGATCATATGGGGAAGGTGTGATGGGACACCGACATCAAGGATGATATGGGGACGGTGTGAGGGGGACACTGACATCAAAGATCATATGGGGACGGTCTTAAGGGGACACCAACATCAAGGATCATATGGGGACGGTGTGAGGGGGACACCAACATCAAGGATCATATAGGGACAGTGTGAGGGGGTCACGGTCATCAAGGATCATATGGGGACGGTGTGAGGGGGACACTGACATCAAGGGTGATATAGGGACGGTGTGAGGGGGACAACAACGGAGACACCGACAGCCAGGGTTATAGGAGGTCGGGTGTAAGGGAGACACCGACAGCCAGGGTTATAGGAGGTCGGGTGTAAGGGAGACACCGACAGCCAGGGTTATAGGAGGTCGGGTGTAATGGAGACACCGACAGCCAGGGTTATAGGAGGTCGGGTGTAAGGGAGACACTAACAGCCAGGGTTATAGGAGGTCGGGTGTAAGGGAGACACCGACAGCCAGGGTTATAGGAGGTCGGCTGTAAGGGAGACACCGACAGCCAGGGTTATAGGAGGTCGGGTGTAAGGGAGACACCGACAGCCAGGGTTATAGGAGGTCGGGTGTAAGGGAGACACTGACAGCCAGGGTTATAGGAGGTCGGGTGTAAGGGAGACACCGACAGCCATGGTTATAGGAGGTCGGGTGTAAGGGAGACACCGACAGCCAGGGACAATGAGGTCGGGTATAAGGGAGACACCGACAGCCAGGGTTATAGGAGGTCGGGTGTAAGGGAGACACCGACAGCCAGGGTTATAGGAGGTCGTGTGTAAGGGAGACACTAACAGCCAGGGTTATAGGAGGTCGGCTGTAAGGGAGACACCGACAGCCAGGGTTATAGGTCGGGTGTAAGGGAGACACCGACAGCCAGGGTTATAGGAGGTCGGGTGTAAGGGAGACACCGACAGCCAGGGTTATAGGAGGTCGGGTGTTAGGGAGACACCGACAGCCAGGGTTATAGGAGGTCGGGTGTAAGGGAGACACCGACAGCCAGGGTTATAGCAGGTCGGGTGTAAGGGAGACACCGACAGCCAGGGTTATAGCAGGTCGGGTGTAAGGGAGACACTGACAGCCAGGGTTATAGGAGGTCGGGTGTAAGGGAGACACCGACAGCCAGGGTTATAGGAGGTCGGGTGTAAGGGAGACACCGACAGCCATGGTTATAGGAGGTCGGGTGTAAGGGAGACGCCGACAGCCAGGGTTATAGGAGGTCGGGTGTAAGAGAGACTCCGACAGCCAGGGTTATAGGAGATCGGGTGTAAGGGAGACGCCGACAGCCAGGGTT
Source organism: Pecten maximus (assembly GCF_902652985.1). NCBI lineage: Eukaryota > Metazoa > Mollusca > Bivalvia > Pectinida > Pectinidae > Pecten > Pecten maximus. Next base: position 18,853 of record NW_022979350.1, read on the forward strand.
ATAGGAGGTCGGGTGTAAGGGAGACACCGACAGCCAGGGTTATAGGAGGTCGGGTGTAAGGGAGACGCCGACAGCCAGGGTTATAGGAGGTCGGGTGTAAGGGAGACACCGCCAGCCATGGTTATAGGAGGTCGGGTGTAAGGGAGACACCGACAGCCAGGGCCATATGAGGTCGGGTATAAGGGAGACACCGACAGCCAGGGTTATAGGAGGTCGGGTGTAAGGGAGACACCGACAGCCAGGGTTATAGGAGGTCGGGTGTAAGGGAGACACCGACAGCCAGGGTTATAGGAGGTCGTGTGTAAGGGAGACACTAACAGCCAGGGTTATAGGAGGTCGGGTGTAAGGGAGACACCGACAGCCATGGTTATAGGTCGGGTGTAAGGGAGACACCGACAGCCAGGGTTATAGGAGGTCGGGTGTAAGGGAGACACCGACAGCCAGGGTTATAGGAGGTCGGGTGTAAGGGAGACACCGACAGCCAGGGTTATAGGAGGTCGGGTGTAAGGGAGACACCGACAGCCAGGGTTATAGGAGGTCGGGTGTAAGGGAGACACCGACAGCCAGGGTTATAGGAGGTCGGGTGTAAGGGAGACACCGACAGCCAGGGTTATAGGAGGTCGGGTGTAAGGGAGACACCGACAGCCAGGGTTATAGCAGGTCGGGTGTAAGGGAGACACCGACAGCCAGGGTTATAGCAGGTCGGGTGTAAGGGAGACACTGACAGCCAGGGTTATAGGAGGTCGGGTGTAAGGGAGACACCGACAGCCAAGGTTATAGGAGGTCGGGTGTAAGGGAGACACCGACAGCCATGGTTATAGGAGGTCGGGTGTAAGGGAGACGCCGACAGCCAGGGTTATAGGAGGTCGGGTGTAAGAGAGACTCCGACAGCCAGGGTTATAGGAGATCGGGTGTAAGGGAGACGCCGACAGCCAGGGGTATAGGAGGTCGGGTGTAAGGGAGACACCGACAGCCAGGGTTATAGGAGGTCGGGTGTAAGGGAGACGCCGACAGCCAGGGTTATAGGAGGTCGGGTGTAAGGGAGACACCGACAGCCAGGGTTATAGGAGGTCGGATGTAAGGGAGACACCGACAGCCAGGGTTATAGGAGGTCGGGTGTAAGGGAGACACCGACAGCCATGGTTATAGGAGGTCGGGTGTAAGAGAGACTCCGACAGCCAGGGTTATAGGAGATCGGGTGTAAGGGAGACGCCGACAGCCAGGGTTATAGGAGGTCGGGTGTAAGGGAGACACCGACAGCCAGGGTTATAGGAGGTCGGGTGTAAGGGAGACGCCGACAGCCAGGGTTATAGGAGGTCGGGTGTAAGGGAGACACCGACAGCCAGGGTTATAGGAGGTCGGATGTAAGGGAGACGCCGACAGCCAGGGTTATAGGAGGTCGGGTGTAAGGGAGACACCGACAGCCATGGTTATAGGAGGTCGGGTGTAAGGGAGACACCGACAGCCAGGGTTATAGGAGGTCGGGTGTAAGGCAGACACCGACAGCCAGGGTTATAGGAGGTCGGGTGTAAGGGAGACACCGACAGCCAGGGTTATAGGAGGTCGGGTGTAAGGGAGACACCGACAGCCAGGGTTATAGCAGGTCGGGTGTAAGGGAGACACCGACAGCCAGGGTTATAACAGGTCGGGTGTAAGGGAGACACCGACAGCCAGGGTTATAGGAGGTCGGGTGTAAGGGAGACACCGACAGCCAGGGTTATAGGAGGTCGGGTGTAAGGGAGACACCGACAGCCAGGGTTATAGGAGGTCGGGTGTAAGGGAGACACCGACAGCCAGGGTTATAGCAGGTCGGGTGTAAGGGAGACACCGACAGCCAGGGTTATAGCAGGTCGGGTGTAAGGGAGACACCGACAGCCAGGGTTATAGCAGGTCGGGTGTAAGGGAGACACTGACAGCCAGGGTTATAGCAGGTCGGGTGTAAGGGAGACACCGACAGCCAGGGTTATAGGAGGTCGGGTGTAAGGGAGACACCGACAGCCAGGGTTATAGGAGGTCGGGTGTAAGGGAGACACCGACAGCCAGGGTTATAGGAGGTCGGGTGTAAGGGAGACACCGACAGCCAGGGTTATAGGAGGTCGGGTGTAAGGGAGACACCGACAGCCAGGGTTATAGCAGGTCGGGTGTAAGGGAGACACCGACAGCCAGGGTTATAGCAGGTCGGGTGTAAGGGAGACACTGACAGCCAGGGTTATAGGAGGTCGGGTGTAAGGGAGACACCGACAGCCAGGGTTATAGGAGGTCGGGTGTATATTAGGACAGCGACAAAGAAGGACAATGTTGCCATCGTGGCATTGTTTATTGTGACTTTCCTTGTTTGTTTTCATTTTGAGTTTGAGTGGGGTGGTGAGTGGGGTGTTTCGGTATGGTAGAGAATTATCCCTAATGGTACTGTTGAGTGGGGTGTTATGGTATGGTAGAGAATTATCCTTAATGGTACTGTTGAGTTGAGTGTTTCGGTATGGTAGAGAATTATACCTAATGGTACTGTTGAGTGGGTTGTTTCGGTATGGTAGAGAATTATCCTTAATGGTACTGTTGAGTGGGGTGTTTCGGTATGGTAGAGAATTATCCCTAATGGTACTGTTGAGCGGGGTGTTATGGTATGGTAGAGAATTATCCTTAATGGTACTGTTGAGTGGGGTGTTTCGGTATGGTAGAGAATTATCCCTAATGGAACTGTTGAGCGGGGTGTTTCGGTATGGTACAGAATTATCCTTAATGGTATTGTTGAGGGTGGTGTTCCGGTACATTCCAAGCTGCTTTGTCGTCTTATGATATAACGGTGCCTACAACCCATTTACTAAATTTATATTTGTCCAATCTGCCAGTCTGCTACTCCCTATACATGCACGATAAACATGTGCAACATCAGAGTTGATAAGAGTATTGTTGTCGGTATTAGGACGGATTACACAGTTAACTAAACTTGTCGGTGTTAGGACTAACTAGAGTTGTCGGTGTTAGGACTAACTAGAGTTGTCTGTGTTAGGACTAACTAGAGTTGTCGGTGTTATGACTAATTAGAGTTGTCGGTGTTAGGACTAACTAGAGTTGTCGATGTTAGGACTAACTAGAGTTGTCTGTGTTAGGACTAACTAGAGTTGTCGGTGTTAGGACTAACTAGAGTTGTCGGTGTTAGGACTAACTAGAGTTGTCTGTGTTAGGACTAACTAAAGTTGTCGGTGTTTTGACTAACTAGAGTTGTCTGTGTTAGGACTAACTAGAGTTGTCTGTGTTAGGACTAACTAGAGTTGTCGGTGTTAGGACTAACTAGAGTTGTTGGTGTTAGGACTAACTAGAGCTGTCGGTGTTAGGACTAACTAGAGTTGTCGGTGTTAGGACTAACTAGAGTTGTCGGTGTTAGGACTAACTAGAGTTGTCGGTGTTAGGATTAACTAGAGTTGTCGGTGTTAGGACTAACTAAAGTTGTCGGTGTTAGGACTAACTAGAGTTGTCTGTGTTAGGACTAACTAGAGTTGTCTATGTTAGGACTAACTAGAGTTGTTGGTGTAAGGACTAACTAGAATTGTCGGTGTAAGGACCAACTAGAGTTGTGGGTGTTAGGACTAACTAAAGTTGTCGGTGTTAGGACTAACTAGAGTTGTCTGTGTTAGGACTAACTAGAGTTGTCTATGTTAGGACTAACTAGAGTTGTTGGTGTAAGGACTAACTAGAGTTGTCGGTGTAAGGACTAACTAGAATTGTCGGTGTAAGGACCAACTAGAGTTGTCGGTGTTAGGACTAACTAGAGTTGTCGGTGTTAGGACTAGCTAGAGTTGTCGATGTTAGGATTAAAAAGAGTTGTCGGTGTTAGGACTAACTAGAGTTGTCGGTGTTAGGACTCATTAGAGTTGTCGGTGTTAGGACTAACTAGAGTTGTCGGTGTTAGGACTAACTAGAGTTGTCGGTGTTAGGACTAAGTAGAGTTGTCGGTGTTAGGACTAACTAGAGTTGTCGGTATTAGAACTAACTAGAGTTGTCGGTGTTAGGACTAACTAGAGTTGTCGGTGTTAGGACTAAGTAGAGTTGTCGGTGTTAGGACTAACTAGAGTTGTCGGTGTTAGGACTAACTTGGGTTGTCTGTGTTAGGACTAACTAGACTTGTCGGTGTTAGGACGGATGACATGTAGCCGTGGCTATGTTGTGATAACACTTGTTGTCTGTGATGCTATATCGATTTATCCTCCGTTATAGGCCGCCTCGTTCGACATGTTCTCGTTTTGGCTGAAATGTCAATAATTCCCCGACTTCTTATTTGTTGTTTAATTTGACAATATACACCAGAATAATGAAAGCGTGATACCATATCATCATTACTTGTCCTAAAGGAGCATATCCGTACACAAGTAAATAACACAGTACACACCGAGGTGTGCAGCCGTACTCGGAACGTTAGCCTCAGTGAAGCTATGCTGATCGCTTTGAGTGAGATTGATCAATATTTGTTTGGGCTACTCTATCTAGAAGAAAGATAATCCTTTTCAATATGTGTAAAATTAAATGTCGCTCCTCAAATTTCCATCTGTCACTGGGGTGATTTGGATGGTGCTTCGACCGACAGCTGCAAGCCCAACGTCACATGTGGCAAATCCATGTCGTCTGCTTTTTCCCGCTCTTTGTTTGTCGTCTGCTCGTCTTTGTATACACGAACTGTACGGGGTCACCTCTCGTTGTATTATTAGACACCTTGCTGATGATATGTGCCCGACCTAAAAACTGGTGATAAATACCCATGTCGAGTAACGGTCATAAACGGAGCTTGGTGACATACGGAGCTTTATCAGTATGGTCTGTCACAAGTTAGAGTAGTGACTGTATATAGACGGGAATCCTCACTGTCACACTTTACAGTAGTGACTGTATATAGACGGGAATCCTCACTGTCACACTTTACTGTAATGACTGTATATAGACGGGAATCCTCACTGTCACACTTTACAGTAGTGACTGTATATAGCCGGGAATCCTCACTGTCACACTTTACTGTAGTGACTGTATATAGACGGGAATCCTCACTGTCACACTTTACAGTAGTGACTGTATATAGACAATGTCACACTTTACAGTAGTGACTGTATATAGACGGGAATCCTCACTGTCACACTTTACAGTAGTGACTGTATATAGACGGGAATCCTCAATGTCACACTTTACTGTAGTGACTGTATATAGACGGGAATCCTCACTGTCACACTTTACAGTAGTGACTGTATATAGACGGGAATCCTCACTGTCACACTTTACAGTAGTGACTGTATATAGACGGGAATCCTCACTGTCACACTTTACTGTAGTGACTGTATATAGACGGGAATCCTCACTGTCACACTTTACAGTAGTGACTGTATATAGACGGGAATCCTCACTGTCACACTTTACAGTAGTGACTGTATATAGACGGGAATCCTTAATGTCACACTTTACAGTAGTGACTGTATATAGACGGGAATCCTCACTGTCACACTTTACAGTAGTGACTGTATATAGACGGGAATCCTTAATGTCACACTTTACTGTAGTGACTGTATATAGACGGGAATCCTCACTGTCACACTTTACAATAGTGACTGTATATAGACGGGAATCCTCACTGTCACACTTTACAGTAGTGACTGTATATAGACGGGAATCCTCACTGTCACACTTTACAGTAGTGACTGTATATAGACAATGTCACACTTTACAGAAGTGACTGTATATAGACGGGAATCCTCACTGTCACACTTTACAGTAGTGACTGTATATAGACGGGAATCCTCACTGTCACACTTTACAGTAGTGACTGTATATAGACGGGAATCCTCAATGTCACACTTTACAGTAGTGACTGTATATAGACAATGTCACACTTTACAGAAGTGACTGTATATAGACGGGAATCCTCACTGTCACACTTTACAGTAGTGACTGTATATAGACGGGAATCCTCACTGACACACTTTACAGAAGTGACTGTATATAGACGGGAATCCTCACTGTCACACTTTACAGTAGTGACTGTATATAGACGGGAATCCTCACTGTCACACTTTACTGCAGTGACTGTATATAGACGGGAATCCTCACTGTCACACTTTACTGTAGTGACTGTATATAGACAATGTCACACTTTACAGTAGTGACTGTATATAGACGGGAATCCTCACTGACACACTTTACAGAAGTGACTGTATATAGACGGGAATCCTCACTGTCACACTTTACAGTAGTGACTGTTTAGACGGGAATCCTCACTGTCACACTTTACTGTAGTGACTGTATATAGACGGGAATCCTCACTGTCACACTTTACTGTAGTGACTGTATATAGACAATGTCACACTTTACAGTAGTGACTGTATATAGACGGGAATCCTCACTGACACACTTTACAGTAGTGACTGTATATAGACGGGAATCCTCACTGTCACACTTTACAGAAGTGACTGTATATAGACGGGAATCCTCACTTTCATACTTTATATTGTGACTGTATATAGACGGGAATCCTCACTGTCACACTTTACTGTAGTGACTGTATATAGACGGGAATCCTCACTGTCACACTTTACAGTAGTGACTGTATATAGACGGGAATCCTCAATGTCACACTTTACAGTAGTGACTGTATATAGACGGGAATCCTCAATGTCACACTTTACTGTAGTGACTGTATATAGACGGGAATCCTCACTGTCACACTTTACAGTAGTGACTGTATATAGACGGGAATCCTCACTGTCACACTTTACAATAGTGACTGTATATAGACGGGAATCCTCACTGTCATACTTTACTGTAGTGACTGTATATAGACGGGAATCCTCACTGTCACACTTTACTGTAGTGACTGTATATAGACAATGTCACACTTTACTGTAGTGACTGTATATAGACAATGTCACACTTTACTGTAGTGACTGTATATAGACGGGAATCCTCACTGTCATACTTTACTGTAGTGACTGTATATAGACGGGAATCCTCACTGTCACACTTTACTGTAGTGACTGTATATAGACAATGTCACACTTTACTGTAGTGACTGTATATAGACAATGTCACACTTTACTGTAGTGACTGTATATAGACGGGAATCCTCACTGTCACACTTTACTGTAGTGACTGTATATAGACGGGAATCCCTCACTGTCACACTTTACAGTAGTGACTGTATATAGACGGGAATCCTCACTGTCACACTTTACAGTAGTGACTGTATATAGACGGGAATCCTCACTGTCACACTTTACAGTAGTGACTGTATATAGACGGGAATCCTCACTGTCACACTTTACAGTAGTGACTGTATATAGACGGGAATCCTCAATGTCACACTTTACAGTAGTGACTGTATATAGACGGGAATCCTCACTGTCACACTTTACTGTAATGACTGTATATAGACGGGAATCCTCACTGTCACACTTTACAGTAGTGACTGTATATAGACGGGAATCCTCACTGTCACACTTTACTGTAGTGACTGTATATAGACGGGAATCCTCACTGTCACACTTTACTGTAGTGACTGTATATAGACGGGAATCCTCAATGTCACACTTTACAGTAGTGACTGTATATAGACGGGAATCCTCACTGCCACACTTTACTGTAGAGACTGTATACAGACGGGAATCCTCACTGTCACACTTTACAGTAGTGACTGTATATAGACGGGAATCCTCAATGTCACACTTTACAGTAGTGACTGTATATAGACGGGAATCCTCACTGTCACACTTTACTGTAGTGACTGTATATAGACGGGAATCCTCAATGTCACACTTTACAGTAGTGACTGTATATAGACGGGAATCCTCACTGTCACACTTTACTGTAGAGACTGTATATAGACGGGAATCCTCACTGTCACACTTTACTGTAGTGACTGTATATAGACGGGAATCCTCAATGTCACACTTTACAGTAGTGACTGTATATAGACGGGAATCCTCACTGTCACACTTTACTGTAGTGACTGTATATAGACGGGAATCCTCACTGTCACACTTTACTGTAGTGACTGTATATAGACGGGAATCCTCAATGTCTTACTTTACAGTAGTGACTGTATATAGACGGGAATCCTCACTGTCACACTTTACTGTAATGACTGTATATAGACGGGAATCCTCACAGTCACACTTTACAGTAGTGACTGTATATAGACGGGAATCCTCACTGTCACACTTTACTGTATTGACTGTATATAGACGGGAATCCTCACTGTCACACTTTACTGTAGTGACTGTATATAGACGGGAATCCTCAATGTCACACTTTACTGTAGTGACTGTATATAGACGGGAATCCTCACTGTCACACTTTACTGTAGTGACTGTCCTCACTGTCACACTTTACTGTAGTGACTGTATATAGACGGGAATCCTCACTGTCACACTTTACAATAGTGACTGTATATAGATGGGAATCCTCACTGTCACACTTTACTGTAGTGACTGCATATAGACGGGAATCCTCACTGTCACACTTTACTGTAATGACTGTATATAGACGGGAATCCTCACTGTCACACTTTACAGTAGTGACTGTATATAGACGGGAATCCTCAGTGTCACACTTTACAGTAGTGACTGTATATAGACGGGAATCCTCAATGTCACACTTTACAGTAGTGACTGTATATAGACGGGAATCCTCACTGTCACACTTTACAGTAGTGACTGTATATAGACGGGAATCCTCACTGTCACACTTTACTGTAGTGACTGTATATAGACGGGAATCCTCACTGTCACACTTTACAGTAGTGACTGTATATAGACGGGAATCCTCACTGTCACACTTTACAGAAGTGACTGTATATAGACGGGAATCCTCACTGTCACACTTTACTGTAGTGACTGTATATAGACGAGAATCCTCAATGTCACACTTTACAGTAGTGACTGTATATAGACAATGTCACACTTTACAGTAGTGACTGTATATAGACGGGAATCCTCACTGTCACACTTTACAGTAGTGACTGTATATAGACAATGTCACACTTTACTGTAGTGACTGTATATAGACGGGAATCCTCAATGTCACACTTTACTGTAGTGACTGTCCTCACTGTCACACTTTACTGTAGTGACTGTATATAGACGGGAATCCTCACTGTCACACTTTACAATAGTGACTGTATATAGACGGGAATCCTCACTGTCACACTTTACTGTAGTGACTGTATATAGACGGGAATCCTCACTGTCACACTTTACTGTAGTGACTGTATATAGACGGGAATCCTTAATGTCACACTTTACTGTAGTGACTGTATATAGACGGGAATCCTTAATGTCACACTTTACAGAAGTGACTGTATATAGACGGGAATCCTTACTGTCACACTTTACTGTAGTGACTGTATATAGACGGGAATCCTCAATGTCACACTTTACTGTAGTGACTGTATATAGACGGGAATCCTCACTGTCACACTTTACTGTAGTGACTGTATATAGACGGGAATCCTCAATGTCACACTTTACTGTAGTGACTGTATATAGACGGGAATCCTCACTGTCACACTTTACTGTAGTGACTGTATATAGACGGGAATCCTCAATGTCACACTTTACTGTAGTGACTGTATATAGACGGGAATCCTTACTGTCACACTTTACTGTAGTGACTGTATATAGACGGGAATCCTCAATGTCACACTTTACTGTAGTGACTGTATATAGACGGGAATCCTCAATGTCACACTTTACAGTAGTGACTGTATATAGACGGGAATCCTCAATGTCACACTTTACTGTAGTGACTGTATATAGACGGGAATCCTTACTGTCACACTTTACAGTAGTGACTGTATATAGACGGGAATCCTCAATGTCACACTTTACAGTAGTGACTGTATATAGACGGGAATCCTCACTGTCACACTTTACAGTAGTGACTGTATATAGACAATGTCACACTTTACTGTAGTGACTGTATATAGACAATGTCACACTTTACAGTAGTGACTGTATATAGACGGGAATCCTCACTGTCACACTTTACAGTAGTGACTGTATATAGACGGGAATCCTCAATGTCACACTTTACTGTAGTGACTGTATATAGACGGGAATCCTCACTGTCACACTTTACAGTAGTGACTGTATATAGACGGGAATCCTCACTGTCACACTTTACAGTAGTGACTGTATATAGACGGGAATCCTCACTGTCACACTTTACAGTAGTGACTGTATATAGACGGGAATCCTCACTGTCACACTTTACTGTAGTGACTGTATATAGACGGGAATCCTCAATGTCACACTTTACAGTAGTGACTGTATATAGACGGGAATCCTCACTGTCACACTTTACAGTAGTGACTGTATATAGACAATGTCACACTTTACTGTAGTGGCTGTATATAGACGGGAATCCTCAATGTCACACTTTACAGTAGTGACTGTATATAGACGGGAATCCTCACTGTCACACTTTACTGTAGTGACTGTATATAGACGGGAATCCTCACTGTCATACTTTACTGTAGTGACTGTATATAGACGGGAATCCTCACTGTCACACTTTACTGTAGTGACTGTATATAGACAATGTCACACTTTACTGTAGTGACTGTATATAGACAATGTCACACTTTACTGTAGTGACTGTATATAGACGGGAATCCTCACTGTCATACTTTACTGTAGTGGCTGTATATAGACGGGAATCCTCACTGTCACACTTTACTGTAGTGACTGTATATAGACAATGTCACACTTTACTGTAGTGACTGTATATAGACAATGTCACACTTTACTGTAGTGACTGTATATAGACGGGAATCCTCACTGTCACACTTTACTGTAGTGACTGTATATAGACGGGAATCCTCACTGTCACACTTTACAGTAGTGACTGTATATAGACGGGAATCCTCACTGTCACACTTTACAGTAGTGACTGTATATAGACGGGAATCCTCACTGTCACACTTTACAGTAGTGACTGTATATAGACGGGAATCCTCACTGTCACACTTTACAGTAGTGACTGTATATAGACGGGAATCCTCAATGTCACACTTTACAGTAGTGACTGTATATAGACGGGAATCCTCACTGTCACACTTTACTGTAATGACTGTATATAGACGGGAATCCTCACTGTCACAACTTTACAGTAGTGACTGTATATAGACGGGAATCCTCACTGTCACACTTTACTGTAGTGACTGTATATAGACGGGAATCCTCACTGTCACACTTTACTGTAGTGACTGTATATAGACGGGAATCCTCAATGTCACACTTTACAGTAGTGACTGTATATAGACGGGAATCCTCACTGTCACACTTTACTGTAGAGACTGTATACAGACGGGAATCCTCACTGTCACACTTTACAGTAGTGACTGTATATAGACGGGAATCCTCAATGTCACACTTTACAGTAGTGACTGTATATAGACGGGAATCCTCACTGTCACACTTTACTGTAGTGACTGTATATAGACGGGAATCCTCAATGTCACACTTTACAGTAGTGACTGTATATAGACGGGAATCCTCACTGTCACACTTTACTGTAGAGACTGTATATAGACGGGAATCCTCACTGTCACACTTTACTGTAGTGACTGTATATAGACGGGAATCCTCAATGTCACACTTTACAGTAGTGACTGTATATAGACGGGAATCCTCACTGTCACACTTTACTGTAGTGACTGTATATAGACGGGAATCCTCACTGTCACACTTTACTGTAGTGACTGTATATAGACGGGAATCCTCAATGTCTTACTTTACAGTAGTGACTGTATATAGACGGGAATCCTCACTGTCACACTTTACTGTAATGACTGTATATAGACGGGAATCCTCACAGTCACACTTTACAGTAGTGACTGTATATAGACGGGAATCCTCACTGTCACACTTTACTGTATTGACTGTATATAGACGGGAATCCTCACTGTCACACTTTACTGTAGTGACTGTATATAGACGGGAATCCTCAATGTCACACTTTACTGTAGTGACTGTATATAGACGGGAATCCTCACTGTCACACTTTACTGTAGTGACTGTCCTCACTGTCACACTTTACTGTAGTGACTGTATATAGACGGGAATCCTCACTGTCACACTTTACAATAGTGACTGTATATAGATGGGAATCCTCACTGTCACACTTTACTGTAGTGACTGCATATAGACGGGAATCCTCACTGTCACACTTTACTGTTATGACTGTATATAGACGGGAATCCTCACTGTCACACTTTACTGTAGTGACTGTATATAGACGGGAATCCTCAGTGTCACACTTTACAGTAGTGACTGTATATAGACGGGAATCCTCACTGTCACACTTTACAGTAGTGACTGTATATAGACGGGAATCCTCACTGTCACACTTTACTGTAGTGACTGTATATAGACGGGAATCCTCACTGTCACACTTTACAGTAGTGACTGTATATAGACGGGAATCCTCACTGTCACACTTTACAGAAGTGACTGTATATAGACGGGAATCCTCAATGTCACACTTTACAGTAGTGACTGTATATAGACGGGAATCCTCACTGTCACACTTTACAGTAGTGACTGTATATAGACGGAATCCTCACTGTCACACTTTACTGTAGTGACTGTATATAGACGGGAATCCTCACTGTCACACTTTACAGTAGTGACTGTATATAGACGGGAATCCTCACTGTCACACTTTACAGAAGTGACTGTATATAGACGGGAATCCTCACTGTCACACTTTACTGTAGTGACTGTATATAGACGAGAATCCTCAATGTCACACTTTACAGTAGTGACTGTATATAGACAATGTCACACTTTACAGTAGTGACTGTATATAGACGGGAATCCTCACTGTCACACTTTACTGTAGAGACTGTATACAGACGGGAATCCTCACTGTCACACTTTACAGTAGTGACTGTATATAGACGGGAATCCTCAATGTCACACTTTACAGTAGTGACTGTATATAGACGGGAATCCTCACTGTCACACTTTACTGTAGTGACTGTATATAGACGGGAATCCTCAATGTCACACTTTACAGTAGTGACTGTATATAGACGGGAATCCTCACTGTCACACTTTACTGTAGAGACTGTATATAGACGGGAATCCTCACTGTCACACTTTACTGTAGTGACTGTATATAGACGGGAATCCTCAATGTCACACTTTACAGTAGTGACTGTATATAGACGGGAATCCTCACTGTCACACTTTACTGTAGTGACTGTATATAGACGGGAATCCTCACTGTCACACTTTACTGTAGTGACTGTATATAGACGGGAATCCTCAATGTCTTACTTACAGTAGTGACTGTATATAGACGGGAATCCTCACTGTCACACTTTACTGTAATGACTGTATATAGACGGGAATCCTCACAGTCACACTTTACAGTAGTGACTGTATATAGACGGGAATCCTCACTGTCACACTTTACTGTATTGACTGTATATAGACGGGAATCCTCACTGTCACACTTTACTGTAGTGACTGTATATAGACGGGAATCCTCAATGTCACACTTTACTGTAGTGACTGTATATAGACGGGAATCCTCACTGTCACACTTTACTGTAGTGACTGTCCTCACTGTCACACTTTACTGTAGTGACTGTATATAGACGGGAATCCTCACTGTCACACTTTACAATAGTGACTGTATATAGATGGGAATCCTCACTGT
>NW_022979351.1:0-20194 GCF_902652985.1 Pecten maximus
CATTGCCCATTCTATAGATCTCGCTTTCAGTACCGGAATCACTAATATAATTGTAACTGGTGACTTCAATGCAAATTTACTAAGTGATACTAACCACTGTCTACACCTACGTAATTCACTATCTACTTTAAATCTTACCCAAAGCGTTGCCAGTCCTACTTTATTCACTGAATCGTCTTTCTCCCTGTTAGATATAATTTGCGCAAGTGATCCATTTTTGGTAAACATGTGTCATGTCGGTGAAAATTTCCTCGATCAGCCTATTAGATATCACAGGGGCTTGGCACGATTTTCCAAATGATAGTCCATATATATATGTATATAGTATCAAGGGTAGTAACTACAAAGAGGGGGAAGACGAACGTATTTAAAAAAAAAATAATTTGTCGTATTCTGCGGGTCAAAAATCTTAGTGACACATACATTACCTTAAAGAGAAATGTTTTATCTTTCCAATGAGTGTTCGATGAACAAAATTGGCCAAGTATTATCCAAGTTATGACCTGACGAATTCGGAAATAGATGTTGAAATGGCTAGGTCGGAATCTCCCTGTCCGGTTGAATAGTCGCCTCGCCTCTAATGGGTACCTCAATAACCATTCAGAAATCGAAAAATCGACGCTTGCAGCGGTATACAGTAACCATAACTATGTCAATATAGGATGTCGGTTGGTTATGTTATCCGTCATGTGCCGTAGCCAATTCCATATTACATCACCGAGCTTACCGTCTTCAAAAAGAACCACCATCTTTCCCTTCATTCGGAACGCTTCTTGGCTGTACGACCACTGTGACGACATAAACAAAGTCACGAAAGGTTAGGGAAAGATGGTGGTTCTTTTTGAAGACGGTAAGCTCGGTGATGTAATATGGAATTGGCTACGGCACATGACGGATAACATAACCAACCGACATCCTATATTGACATAGTTATGGTTACTGTATACCGCTGCAAGCGTCGATTTTTCGATTTCTGAATGGTTATTGAGGTACCCATTAGAGGCGAGGCGACTATTCAACCGGACAGGGAGATTCCGACCTAGCCATTTCAACATCTATTTCCGAATTCATCAGGTCATAACTTGGATAATACTTGGCCAATTTTGTTCATCGAACACTCATTGGAAAGATAAAACATTTCTCTTTAAGGTAATGTATGTGTCACTAAGATTTTTGACCCGCAGAATACGACAAATTTTTTTTTTTTTAAATACGTTCGTCTTCCCCCTCTTTGTAGTTACTACCCTTGATACTATATACATATATATATGGACTATCATTTGGAAAATCGTGTTAAGCCCCTGTGTTAGATATCATTGTCCCGTGTACGGCACTCTTAACATTTCAAAACCCCTAAAATCCAGTTTTAAACGTAAAGTATGGCTATACGACGTAGGCAACTACGACGAATATCGTGACAGACTTTCTAACGTTGATTGGGACAGCACTCTCGACAGTAATGACATAGACATAAGTACAGAGCAATTTACACGTTGTTTACTTACATTGCAAATGAGTGTATACCTAATAAAGACATAATTGTAAGAGCGAATGATGCTGTTTGGATGAATGGTGCAATTAGAAAATTGACTCGTAGACGTAAGTATATACACCGCAAAGCCAAACAGTCACAGAATGCTGACGACTGGTCGAATTTTAGGAAAGCTCGTAATATGTGTGTAAATGCCATTCGCAAATATAAACGTGATTATTTTAACAAATTATGTACAAAGCTTAACCATACTAATACCAGCAGCAAAGAATGGTGGAAAATTGTTAATCGTTTTATGTCTAACTCAAGCAAAAAAAAACCCCATATTCCTCCTATTTCCTCTAACGGTAACTTTATACACAACGACTTAGACAAAGCCAATGCCTTTAACACTTTCTTCAGCTCACATTCTAATATAAACGACACTAATGTTGACCCTCCTGATCTACAAAAATCCCACAATCATACTCTTTCTGACATTGTCATTTCACGACAAGATGTCCTTGACGTAATACATTCTCGTGACTGTAAAAAAGCTGTTGGTCCTGACCTCATAAACCCACGCCTAATCAAAGAAGCAGCCGACGTTCTTAGCTATCCACTTCAAACATTATTCAATCACTCTCTTACTACTTATAAGTTCCCGTCGCAATGGAAGAGGGCGAATGTTACTCCCGTGCACAAAAAAAGATTATCCTTCTGTTCTTTGAAATTACCGTCCCATCTCTCTTTTGTCTATAATAGGTAAAATGATGGAAAGGTGTATATATAAATATGTTTATAACTATTTAACTGACAGTCCTTACTCTCATCTTGTCAGTCGGGTTTCAGATCCGGTGATTCCACTATAAATCAACTTGTATCTATTTCTAATGATATATTTTCCGCTTTAGATAATGGTAAAGAAATTAGAATGGTCTTCTGCGATATAGGTAAGGCTTTCGACCGAGTATGGCATCGTGGCCTTCTTTCTAAACTCCAAAACTTTAGCATCACAGGTAAATTATTTGATTGGTTCTCTAGCTATTTACGTAATCGCTGCCAACATGTTGTCATCAATGGTAAACAATCAAACTTAACTTACATTTCTGCTGGAGTGCCTCAGGGGACAATTCTAGGTCCATTATTATTTCTAATTTTTATAAATGACATCGTCCAAGATATTAATTGTATCATAAAGTTGTTTGCTGACGATACGTCTCTATACGTTATAGTGGATTTGCCGGATTTGAGCGCTAACCTCTTGAACGATAATCTAAACAAAATTCATGAATGGTCAAAAGCATGGCTTGTCGATTTCAATCCTAGTAAGACAGTGTCAATGACAGTAAGTAGAAAAAATGACAAACCACTTCATCCCCTTTGTCTATGAACAACAACCCACTAACAGAGGTAACATGCCACAAACACCTAGGTGTCTTTATCTCGTCTAATGGAGGGTGGACTGATCATGTTCAATATATAATAAACAAAGCTTCAAAAAAAAAAAAAAAAAAAAAAAAATAGGCATTTTAAGAAAACTGAAATTTTCCATTGACAGAAAAACGCTTCAAACTATTTACTTTACATTTATTCGACCTTTGTTAGAATATGGGGACGTGGTATGGGACAATATAACGACAGGCCAAAGCCATCTGTTAGAAAACATTCAACTCGAAGCAGCCAGGCTACTAAATTAACTAGTCATGAGAGATTGTATTTAGAAACTGGTTTGGACCCTCTTATTGAAAGAAGACGAAAACATAAAATAACACAACTTCATAAGATTGTTCATGGTCAGTGTCCCTCCTATTTAACTAACATACTCCCCGCTCGTCATTCTGACATTCACTCTCACGATACTAGAAACGCAAATAAATTCTGTCAAATAAGATGTCGTACTAAACTCTATAAAGACTCTTTTCTACCTTCCTCTGTTGACTTATGGAACGCTCTTCCGGACGACGTTAAGCATAACCCATCACTTACTAACCTTAAGAAGTCTGTGTATGTCAACTATAATCACAGTAATCTTGTTCCATCCTATTACTATTACTGCAAAAGTAGATTTGGCCAAATTCACCACGCCCGGCTGAGGATGAACTGTAGTTCCCTTAATAGCCACTTGTTTTTACGTAACTTAGCTGAAAGTCCCATGTGTTCTTGTAACCGTTCCAATGAAACTACTGAACACTTTCTCCTCTTTTTCCTAACTTTACTAATCTTCCACCTGGGAATAATTTAAATCTGCTGCTGTATGGAAATCCTGATATGCCAGATCAATATAAGTTAGATATTTTTGACTCTGCCCAACAATTTATCTGTAAGTCGAAACGATGTAAACAATGTACATTAACTTTGAAACCTATGTTGTTCGACAACACTTGTGGCATTTAGACTTGATGAGTCTTGTTTATACTGAAATTAATATAGACTTCAACGCTCTTGCATTTTACAGGATATCGGTATACTTTTTGATTGGAATCAACATAAGGTAATTTAGAGATTTCCAATGTATGTAATGCATCCTTATATAGAGCTTATTAGGGTTACCTTTTCATGAATCACATTCCAACCAGATTCAATCAAGTAATGCAGTTCTTTTTGTTATTGTCTTCGCAACCACTTTCTTTCGTTTCCTGATGACCCCCTTCTGCCCCCCCCCCCCCCTGATTTCTTCTTCTTCTTTTTTGTCTATTATACTATCAAAATATATGTAACAGTGCCGTCCTACTGCCAGATTTATTAATAAGGAGACAAATTGATATAAGTACTTATGTACTTGTTTTCGAATCCTTTTTGTGTTGATTTTATCAAAAACCAAAAAAAAAAAAAAAAAAAAAATCCAAAACACACACAAAAAAACCCCACAACAACAATAAACAAAAAAACTACAACAAAAACCCCAACTTGAAAATATTCAGAAAAATATAGCGCTTGTGGTGATAGAAATATATATATTTATTACATTTTTACCAGTGAAATATTTAAATATTCCCGCGTTTCGTCAGTATAGCGGGAATAATTTGTCTTTAACGACATCGTATTACTCGTGCTAGGCGCACGCTCCGCGGGAGCGGGTACACGTGTACATACTCGGGTACACGTGGTCGTGAGGTCACTTTCTAGCTGCCATCTCAGCAGGGCGGACACAGCTAAATTCGCTCCTATATACATGTACTCTAGAACATCATGGATCCAGGAATTAACAGACATATACAATCTACTGTCGATGAGGCACAATCAGCGTTGTTCTCTCGTTTGGACGTATTAATGTCAGAGAAGTTGGGTGAATTAGAGGCCAAAATCCATGCAAAACAGGTTGACATTTCCAATGTTCAGCGAGCGCAAATACGACAGGACATTATCGGTGTGGACAATCATAAATTCACTAAAAAGAGCTGCGAAGAGCAATTCAAGTTCAACCGGAAGGTCGCTTCTAAGTTACAAGAAGCTGATGAAATATCTCTATACGACCCTCAGGCCACCAAATCCCTTATTGCCGAAGGTATGGACTTGATTAATCATCGGCAAAAGCTTATCAAACTGGCCGACACGTCGGAGGCTGGATGGAAAGCCGTCGAGGAGTATATTTCTAATCCCCTCGCCTCCGACTCGGACGACGAGAAACGGATGGACCGGGACCGGTCAAGAGCGGACCGTAAAATCAAGGCGGCTAAGCAAAAATCTACTAAATGGAGATCTCGATATTCGCCTTACCAACGTAGTACCTACTCAACCACAGCTGAACACTCAGGACAATCGGACAAAGTGATCCCCGTCAGGACCCCTAGGCCTGGGGTGTGCTATGGTTGTGGAAAGGCCGGACATTGGAGGTCAGAGTGCCCAGCCATGTCAGCCGGTGGACCAAGCAACGGTCAAAAGATAAGTAGTATTTTTGATACTAAGCATGTTGAGCTTAACGATATTTCTACCGTCTCGGCGGTTAGAGTAAAATGGGGCGATTTCGCCGTTTGGTAGATTGAATAAGTGTTTAGCTTATTGGAAAGATACTGGCGCCAGCGATAGTGTTTTATCGGTAATAGCCGACGGTTATAAGTTGCCTTTTAAAGAAATCCCTCCAAATGTTCGTTTGAGAAACAATAAGTCTGCTCGTGACAATCTTCAGTTTGTTAACACGGAGGTTGAGAATTTACTGAGCATTGGCTGTATATCTGAGGTCAAAGTTCAGCCACGTGTTGTCAATCCTCTGACAGTAGCGTACAACCGGGCAGGTAAACCGCGTCTTGTCTTAGATTGTCGCCACATAAATGTGTTTCTCCACAAGTTCAAATTTAAATACGAGGATGCGAGGGTTGCTCGAGATTTGTTTCATCAAGGCGATTTTTTGTTCACTTTTGATTTAAAGTCAGCCTATCATCACATTGAAATTTATCCCGAGCATAGAAATTTCTTAGGTTTCGAGGTCGAAATGGGCGGAGTCGCCCGATTCTTTGTATTTAACGTTCTCCCGTTTGGTATCTCTACGGCGGGTTATATTTTCACAAAGTTCTTACGACAGGTAGTCAAGCACGTGCGTGGTCAAGGTCACAAACTAGTTATGTTTTTGGACGACGGCATTGGTGGTCATGGTACGGCAGGCGGGGCTAACGTAGCCAGTCAATGCGTAAAGAGATGTTTGAGAGATTACGGTTTCCTTATCGCGGACGAAAAGTGCCAATGGGAGCCATCCCAGGATGTCACGTGGCTCGGGTACACGTGGGCAATGATAGAAGGCGTGCTTAGAGTTTCCACCGACAGGGTTGACAGATTGGTGTCATTGTTGAAACACACTATGTCGTTAGTCTGTAGCAGAGGTCAACTGTTGTTCTCGGCCAGGTATATCGCCAGCATTGTAGGGCTGGTCATATCAATGCACAGTGTAATAGGATCGACGGTTCGACTGCGTACGCGTGAACTTAGCGCAAGTTTGTTGACGAGAGCCAGCTGGAATGCTGGAGTGTTTTTGAGCGCAGAGGCGCTGAACGAAATAGAATTTTGGCTTTCTAATGTACAAACTTTAAACGACAAAGGGTCGACATTGAGGGAGAGTAACAAATGTTCAAAGGTAATTTGTACCGATGCCTCTGAGGTAGGTTACGGAGGTTTTGTTATCCCCTGTGTGGATCCTCTTATGGAGGGAGATGAAACACTTAGTGCCGAGGACACTAGTTATATGCATGAGGCATTGGCCTTGGCTGAAGACGACGGTTTTATTCCAAATGTGGAAAGGTTGTACGAGCATGGTGACTGCGTGGTCATAGGAACATGGGACAGTGACGAGCGCGTGCGTAGTTCCACGTGGAAAGAGTTGGAGGCAGCGAAGCGCGTATTGTTTACTACTATAGATAGGGTCAAAGGTCACAATGTCAGGTTATTCATGGATAACAAGGGCGCATGTACAATCGCTCGGGTCGGTAGCGGTAAAACACACTTACAGAAGGTCGCTATGGACATGCATAGGCTTACGTCCAGTAATAGTGTTAACCTGGTAACACAGTGGTTGCCCAGAAATAGCAATAAAACCGCTGATTTTCTCAGCAGATGTTCTGATTCCGATGATTGGTCTGTTCAGGCTTGGGTGTTTGGTGTTTGTGAGAAGAAGTGGGGACCACATGAAGTTGATCGTTTCGCTTCAGATTACAATAAAAAATGCACTCGTTTTAATTCCCGGTGGTAGTGTCCGGGTACGGAGGCTATTGACGCTTTTACCGTGTTCTGGGGGAGGGTAAACAACTGGTTAGTGCCCCCTCCCCGGCTTGTTTGTAAGATGTTAGACAAAATGAAGGCAGACCAGGCCTATGGGACATTAGTGGTTCCAGCTTGGCGTTCAGCAGCTTTCTGGCCTGTTTTATGTCAGGGGGACAAATTTGCCAGTTTTGTTAAAGATTACACCTCGTTATCGAAAAACAGGGTAACGATCGGTGGCAGGGGGAACAACGGGATTTTTGAGAAAGGTGTATTATCTTTCAACATGTTTGCACTACGATTAGATTTCCGTCATTGAACATGTTATATTTATGTATTGATTGTTATTCTTAACAGGCATAGGTCTGCGAGGATCTGTTGACAAGGCCGTCAGAGCTGCGGGGGTACCGGCGGAATCAGCGCTACACAATGTATCGCGTAATATGGCGGACAGGCTCCTGAATAGCAAAAGCGACAATACCAACAAGAAATACTTTGACACGTTTCGCAGGTGGGAACATTTTTGCTCTACGCATAGTTGCTGTGCGTTACCTGCTAATCCAGTGCATTTGGCTCTGTATTTGAATTATCTGTTGGACAAGCGTTCCTCATTTTCCGTGATCTCTGCGACTGTGTACGCCATTAAATGGGTACATGATATCAACGGACATTCTGATCCCACGACTAACAGTTTCGTTCGTAATTTGATGGAGTCTTCCAAAAGGACATCACGCAAGCCAGTCTGCAAAAAGGACCCAATTACTACGGACACTCTGATTCATTTATGTAACATGTTTTCTGATAGTAGGGATTTGCTCGTTATTCGGGACTTGTCAATGATTTTATTGTGTTTTTCTGGTTTTTTACGTTTTAATGAACTTAGCAATCTGCTGTGTTCGGATCTAAAAATATTCGATAGCCATTTCATTTTAGTGATCAGGAAAAGCAAAACCGACCAATACCGTCACGGTAGCGAAGTAGTTATCAGTAAGGGTCAGACATCGGCATGTCCCCACGCCATGATTCTCAAATATATAGAAATCGCGGGGATTGATCTTCAGTCAGATATATTTTTATTCAAGCCTATTTTCCGCTCCTGTTCAACGTGTAAGCTTATTCAAAAGAACAAGCGTTTGAGTTACACGGGGGCCCGACAGGCCATTTCGAAGCGTTTGTCTTTAGTTTGTGACGTAAGAAATGTTGGATTGCACAGTTTGCGCGCTGGGGGCGCCACTGTCGCCGCGAATAACGGCGTGAATGACAGGTGCTTTAAGAGGCACGGTCGATGGAAGAGTGAAACTGCTAAGGATGGTTATGTCGCAGACTCGTTACAGGCAAGGTTAAAGGTGACCCAAAAGCTCGGTTTGTAAATATGTTTCATATTCAGTTAATAGGGTACGCGTTTTCAGCTTTTTAGTTAATTGATTAATTCTCGGTCTTCCTTTCCCTTTCTTTGTTATTTCTATTAAACGGGCACGCTAGTACGGCAAATTTATATTTGCTTTTGAGTTGTATTTTTGGAAGTAGTGTAGTGAAGACCAAAAATTATTCATTCTATAAAAGTGATATCATATTTATCACTAGTGAAAAATATCACTTTTGCTGATTTGACCAATCAAATTAATGATTAGAAAATACCAAAATAATTGACCAATCAGAAAGCCTGACATATATCTCAGCACCTGGACAGGGGGAACTACATTTTTTGTTTACAAATTATCGCTGTAGGCCTAGTTAGCATACGAAGTAGGTTTTTCGTTGATAAAAAATGTAATAAATAGAATATCTAACAGTGTCTTCAGTAATACCAAATATATTTCACTCGTGTGGCTAATATTTAGATTTTTTTTCACTCGTGCTGCGCACTCGTGAAAAATATCAAAATATTAGCCCCACTCGTGAAATATATTTGGTATTACTGAAGACACTGTTAGATATCCTCTATATACATGTATCGCTAGAGGTGTTTAGTACGACAGCTGATCAAGACTACCCTAAAAAACAATTTATCTTGTACAAACAGGATAACAACTTATAGTGACCCTTATTCGCTGTCACATTTTAGCCTTAATACTTTATAGCTTATAAATTTTGTTATATCTAATTTCCACACCTATGAAATGTGTAGATTTTCTTCCTATGACAATTAAACCAAAATCTTTCCATTGATAGATATCATACACCATATACGTACTCCGTAGTAAAGTAGCGAAATGTCGTACGTATATTATTTTACTATAAAAATCTCATAATAAAACAAACAAATACTTATTTATGATATATTGACTTATTTTTATTAATAGATAAAGATGTTGATACACGTATATTTTCAATCCTCGTATATGGGTCTCGTTTTTCGTGTATTCGAAGGGAGACAACTGATAGATACCATTTTGAAAACAAGAAATATATTTAAAAAAGATCAACGGCATAGTTTTAATGCTGGTGGTTATAATGTAAAACTGCTGGTGAAATAAATTAACGAACTAATGCGTTTCAGCACGAATAACAAAATTATATCAGTTTGAATCATTTTTGGTGATAATAGGATGCATTTGAATCAGGAATATAATTTTATTAATGTGTCATTTGAAAAGATACATCCACTTATTCAGCTTGTATTCGATCTTAACTTTGTTTCGTTTTTAACTGCATATCTGCATTTTGCATTTACCGCTACATTGACCAATCACATACTTCATCTTGACCAGTAACGCCACCCGTGGCGTCATATCCGGGGCCAAAAGACTATTATACGGCTATGCCGAAAAAAGAGGCCCAGAGTGCCTGTATTGCTCACCTGGATATTTAAACAAATCATGGCAAAATACTCTAATATCATATTACAAATATTATTCTACTTTTTTTTATGTCTCTCCCAACAATAGTTGTAAACTAATGTGGACCAAATCCTATCATTCTTCAAGAAGAAAAGGGATTTAAAAGTGTAACCCTTGTAAATACTAGCCGCAATATACCGCTCGGCTAGGGAGATCTTCTCTTTAGCTCGATCGGTTGAGCATAAGACTTGTACGCCAGAGGTGCCGGGTTCGATCCCTAGCGGAGGCAATGATTTAGATTTAGATAATCCTGCGCTCTGTTACAAAAGCTTTTTCTTTTTGCTATATTTTTCCTATTTGGCCCGCCATATATATTTATTGCAAGGGATTCGTTTTCGTTTTCGTTCTCGTTCCCGTTATCTACAACGTGTAAATGCTGAACTGCCTCTCTGTAACTTGCGTTTTAAATATACATGCGCTGTATGTGTCATTTGTGAATCCTTGTCGAATTTGGAATTAAGAATTGTTTTAAAAATACAAAATGTACCGGCTTTCCTACTGTTTGAAAGCAACACGGTTACCCCCAGCCCCAGGAGAGCCAAACCATCCGTTTATACATTAGATTCCCTTTGCCCAATGATGCTGTGGACCAAACAGCATCATATCCATATAGACGTTTAGTACTAGTAGCGATTTAAAAGATTTACCTCAGTTTCCCCTTTTTGGCCCCTCAGGTCCAGGGAGTGCCATACCCATCGTTTATACAAAACTAGTAACCATTCACCCAAAGATGCTTCAGACCAAATATGGACCAAAAAAGAAGAATCATGGCCGACAATGTGAAAGTTATTCTGGATGACATCATGAAGTTTACGCTTGACAGCTTCATGCTGATAAGTACAGCATCGCAAGACATCAGTCAAAGAAGGCGTGAGCTTATTAAGCCTGATTTGAACAATCAGTTCTCGTCGCTTTGCTCTACGAACAATCCGGTCACCACGCATTTGTTTGGAGACGACCTTCACAGGTCCATGAAAGAGATCAGCGAAACGAACCGCGTTGCGTCCCAGGTTTTATACGGAAACTTTTATGGGAAAATGAAAGGTCAGTCCAAGTATTCCAACAGAGGGAAATATGGTGGACATCGAGGGCGTTTTCAACCCTATGAACGATCGCCACGTGGTTTCCAATACCAGGGAAAAGGACCCCAGTCTGGTGGTTATGGAAATCAACAGCACAGGCCAAAAAACTTCAAAAGGGGACAGCCACAGGACAGGAAGTAGAAACACCTCTGTCCCCAGTTGATGAGGTAAGTGGCGTCAATTTTATTGAAAAATCATTGACAAAATCTCGGTTTGATGTTAAGAATAGTCAGACAGATTGGGAAAAGTTTTTGAGTACAATGCAAAATGAATTGCCAAAATGTGTTAACTCATTTCAGGCAGGTTGTATGGGTGATCATTTGTCATCTTGGAGAAAATTGACCTCAGACTTTATGTTACTAAATAATATAAAAGGTGTCAAAATTGTATTTTCTGAGACAGAAAACAGCCTTCATGGTCAGAATGACTTTGTACTACCACAGTATGCACTTAAAGAAATTGAAAAATTAATGATTCAAACCGAGATTGAGAATCTTCTCAGAAAGGGAGTTATTGAAGAAGTAGACCATGTCCAGGGGGAATGTATATCAAACATATTCATGAGACGCAAGAAGGATGGTACTTGTCGACTGTTCCTCAATTTAAAAAAAGTTGAATGAGTCTATAGTATATAGGCATTTCAAGATGGATACATTAAAAAATGCTCTAAATTTAATGACAAAGGATTGTTTTATGGCATCAATTGATTGGAAGGATGCCTATTACTCGGTTCCAGTTCACAAAGATTACCAGAAATATTTAAGATTCACATTTGAAAATAAGCTGTTTCAGTACACAGTTTTACCTAATGGTTTGTCGTCAGCACAAAGGGTGTTTACGAAAATTACAAAGCCATTTTTCTCAGAATTAAGAAAAATGGGGCATATGAACACGTCATACGTTGACGATTCATTATTATAAGGTACTTCGCTTGATGAATGTCGTCAAAATGTGAAGGAAACTATTCAACTGTCGGCCGAGATCGGTTTCATAGTACATCCAATCAAATCAGTGCTTGAACCAACACATATCATTGAATATTTAGGGTTTATTTTGATCTCCATAGACATGACCGTTACTTTACCAACTAGAAAATCTGACAATATCCGAAATGTTTGTCAACAGTTGTTGTGTTGTAGAATGTATTGGGTTGCTTGTGTCAAGTTTTCCTGCAGTTCAGTATGGTCCATTACATTACAGACATATGGAAGAAAACAAAATCACCGCACTGAGACAGCACAAAGGCAATTACAATGCAAAAACAGAGCTTTCTTTACAGAGTAAAGAAAACTTAAAATGGTGGGTTGATAATATTATGACAGCCAAAAATGTCATATCACATGGTCCACCTACTGTCACTCTTGCCTCAGATGTTCCAAAAAGGGATGGGGAGGAGTGTTATACTTGGCTGATGCTCAGCAAAAAACTGGTGGCAATTGGTCAAAAAGTGAATCAAATGATCACATAAACTTCCTTGAACTTAAAGCAACATGGTTTGCTAATCATATGGGTGGGAAACATTCACAGTATGATTTGTTAGCCAGAGACATCTGGCATTGGTGTAGCGAGAGAGATATCTGGCTGTCAGCTGCTCATATTCCTGGCAGTACAAATGTGCGGGCTGATGCAGAAAGCAGACTTGATCATGACAACACCGAGTGGAAAATAGATCCAAACATATTCAAAATGCTTTTGAATATTTGGGGAATGCCAGAATTAGACTTATTTGCTACTAGACTTAATTGTCAGGTAGAAAGGTATGTTTCATGGAAACCTGATCCATATGCAGGGGCAGTGGATGCATTTTCTATTGTATGGGATAAGTTTGTGTACATTTTCCCTCCATTTTCACTTATTGGGAAAATACTTACAAAAGTTAAGGAAGATGAGTCCGAGGTAATAATGATATTACCTTTTTGGACTACAAAAACATGGTTCCCATTTTTGTTGAGATAGCTCATTGATTGTGTGTTTTTGTTACCTAGGAGGAAGGACACTCTTCTGTCTCATCCCAGCAGATCGTTGGAATCCCTACCAAAGATGCAGCTCATCGCTTGTCGCCTTTCAGGAAAACAATCACAGACACTGGATTTTCAAAAGAAGCTGAAGAAATATTGCTGTCGTCATGGCGACAAAACACCCAGAAACAGTATGACACTTACTCAAGAAAGTGGTTTTCATATGCAGCTGAAAGGGAGATCAATCCAATGTCACCATCTGTAAAAAACATTATTGAGTTTTTAACGGAACTGTTTAACTCTGGTTTGGGTTATAGTGCCATCAACACCGCCAGATCTTCACTTTCTACATTTATTGTGATTCATGGACAGCCATGTGGAACTTTACCATTGGTGAAACGGTTCTTAAGAGGTGTCTTTAACAAGCGACCAGCTTTGCCACGGAATTCAGTAATTTGGGATCCACAAACAGTTTTGGACTACTTAAATAAAGTTGAATGTGTTTCTTAAAAAAAAATTGACACTGAAAATGGTAACGTTGCTGGCATTAGTGACTGGGCAGCGTGCACAATCACTACATGTAATCGACACAAAGAACATAACATTTCAACAGAACAATGTGAAAATCAACTTTGGAGAAGTGTTAAAACAGTCTCGTCCTAATTTCCATCAAAGTGGATTGTCATTTGAGGTTTTCACAGAAAACTCCTCTTTATGTGTTGTGACACAGCTGCAGGAATAACTGAAATGCACAACAGAACTACGAGGTGAACATACTAAGTTGTTTATCAGTTACCAGAAGCCATATTTGCCTGTCTGCAAAAGTACCATTTCAAGGTGGATTAGGACTGTACTTGAGAAGGCTGGATAGACATGAACATTTTTACACTCCATAGCACAAGAGCTGCGTCAATGTCTGCTGCATTCCGGGCGAATGTGCCTCTTGGAACTATAATGAAAACAGCTGGATGGAGCAATACATCAACTTTTTCAAAATTCTATAAGAAGCCATTGGCAGTGATGGACTAAATCATGGAACTGACTCACAATTCTAGCTGCAAATTGATGATGGATACAGACAATCCAAGTATTTTGAAACGTGTGTGCCAGGATATTGTGACTTTATAATATCGTGCGTGTATATCGTATCGTGACTTTTCAAAGTGGGCATGAAAATTGACAAACTAGAATTCTTACTTATGAACGTGATTATATTCTTGAACTTTTTACCTGGTCTTTACGTGGACTTCAATACTGTTTTGTAATACATGTACCGGTACATGTTTTAAATTTGAGTTAATTTGGTGAATTTTTATTGTATTTGGTTGAATACATTTCAAATTATCTGTTCAATTTGTGTTTTAGTGTTTTGTTCGTGAACACTGTCTTTGAACATCTCACGGGATCTCGTAGTACCAATAAGGAGTGAAGACAGAATTAGCAAATCAAATGAGACTTACCTGTATGTTGAAATTTGATTGGAATTCTGACTTCACTCCTGATGGTACGTAGAGATCACGTGCCCACCCTCATTGGGGGTTAGCTTATTATAGTATTACACTGTGGGTATTCCCTCCCGATTGGTATTATTTGATTAAATCATGCGAGAATACATTAAGTATTCTTATATATATTAAGATTCATTGAAATCTTACTC
Source organism: Pecten maximus (assembly GCF_902652985.1). Classification (NCBI taxonomy): domain Eukaryota; kingdom Metazoa; phylum Mollusca; class Bivalvia; order Pectinida; family Pectinidae; genus Pecten; species Pecten maximus. The sequence goes on from NW_022979351.1 coordinate 14,697, forward strand.
AGGTGATATATTATATATTTTTGCAAGTGTTCACTCACTTGTTAAAGTATGACTGCTGACGATGCGCCCGCATCTCACGTGATCTCTACGTACCATCAGGAGTGAAGACAGAATTCCAATCAAATTTCAACTTACAGGTAAGTCTCATTTAATTTTCGAATTATATAAAATCATGTGTCAGGTTTATATTTAATGTTTTACTAACCCACTGGGCTGGCGAATTTTGTTTTATGTTTCGAAATAGATCTCATTAAGATTAAACAAGAGGTGCATGTCAAAAAAAGCTAGAAAATTGCCAAAATCCATGAAGGAATGAATTTAAGTGCTTCAATTTCAACAGGTAGCAAGTTTGACCTTGGTCTTGACCTTAGGACCTCGATTCACTTTACCTTTGTATGAAGTTTGACCAAAATCTGTTAAAGAATAAAGTTGTTTAGTGTTTACATTGAATCGGGATGTGGCGGAATGCGGCAGGACGCACCATAATGACATGGGGCTGATATGGGCATAACTGCTCCTGCAGTATTAAGTAAATGTGTTTGCAAACAGGTATGTACGAGTTACCTCCCCTGGTCCATTGAAGGACGACCCGCTCAGTTCAGTTATCCCGAGTATATTTCAAGAATATTGATCAAAATAATTGAATTCTCAATATGCTTTTATCATATATGAAATACATCAGTGAAGTTACATCTCGGTCCACAATGCATTCTAATCGGAAACATATTATAATTATACGTAACATGTTGTAAAATTTGCCATTGTCATAATTTGCAGTGATTTGGTCAATGTAGGAATACAATTTAGCAGAATCATCTATCAAAACCCGGAGTAAATCACCCAAGTCTGTGTTGGTACAATATATGGATATTATTAGCTTACAGGAAATAAATAAACTGCTTTACGGATCTATAAAGTTATGACGTTGTCAATTCATTGTCAAAAGCGTGATACCCGAAACGAAATTATCAAGTTTGTCAATGTCGTCTGCTAGCGACAATGATCTGACAGCTCAGGTTTGGAATCAGGTTGAAGCCTAATGTTATTAGAGTCGCTGTCATCTGCAGACAGAGGGACATTCATCTAGAAATTCCGGGGGATTTTCTCCTGAATAATAACATAAATCCTGATGAAAAATATAATCCTTTCCGGTCGAGTCTCTCGGGCAATATGGTTGATTTTCGAGGAAACATTCGAGTCTCTAAAGCAGACTGTATCTTTTCCGAGGAAACGCTCGAGTCTCTAAAGCAGACTGTATCATTTCCGAGGAAACGCTTGAGTATCTCGAACAAACTGTATAATTTTTGAGGAAACGCATGCTTGAGACAGGAATGACCCAACTTGACTCCACACAACGTTTCCATGTGCATAGGAATACCATAACTCTTTGGTAAGACGTTATCGGCAATATGGCACAACTCGGGATAGACCGCGTTCGGGACGTCCGCGTGTGACGTCACGTCAACAGGACAATCACATACAGAAACATTCCTGGACTAAGAAATATCCACCCAAGAATTGTCCGTTACAGGTTGACAGTACACGGATTCCGCCCGCGGTGCCCCGACAAACGTCCTGTATTGCTTCAACATCGTCCCCAAGCACGATAAGCGTGGTGTCTTATTTACAGATGGGACAAGATTTCTCTTAGATAGCAGTGACGGCCTTAGCAGAGTGTATCGTCGTGTGGAAGAAAGATTCCGAGATGCCTGCGTCGTAGAACAACGTTCTCCCGGTTGTGGCAGTGTCATGGTTTGGGAAGAGATCCCTGCCCAAGGCAGACACCCCCTTGTGTTAGTCCAACTGGAATTCAATACAGAGATGTAACCATTACACAACATGTTATGCCCTTCATTTGTGCCTAACAAGGTCAAGTGACGTTACAGCAAGACAACACCGGTTCGCATGTTGCATGTGTTGTTACCGACTACTTAAACCAACAGAACATCAATGTTCTTCCGTGGCCGGCGGTTTCGCCAGATTTGACACCAATCAAGCATGTGTGGGATGAGATGAAACGCCGTCGACGTCAACTGCCTAATCAGCCATTGGCCTTAACTCAACTCGGCGAAGAGTTGATCAGAGTGTGGAACAATATTGCCAAACACTCCTTCGGCACGTTAGTTCGCCCCATGAGACGTCGTGCTCATGCTTGCATTGACGCAAATGGTGAACAACCTCAATCTTGACTTTGTGAACCCGGTTTCGACCCCATATGGAATTGAACCCCTGTGAAATGAATTGTTATTCAAATCAATTTCAAATTCCATAGTGAAAGCAACGTGCATAATGTCAACATAGCATATTAAGAATTGTTGATTTTATAATCATTTGTACGATGCACAGGAACTAGTATATAACAACTAAAAGATACAGCAAACATGCTTCAGTTGAAAGGTCATAGATGAAAAATATTGAAAGGAAAATAAACTTTGAGTAATACCTATAACACTCAATACACATGGAAGATTAAATTTATGAAAAAAAATACATTTGGAAAACTTGTTCATTTTACCTACAAAACCCCTCAAAAACCTCAGAACAGAAAGGCGTTGATGTAGAATCAAAGACTGAGTAGAGTTTAAGATGTTAAATCACAGTCTTACTTATGCAATCAGGTATATGTCAATGCAATATATATAAGATATTTAGGCAAATAGTTGAAGCATATTGGATCGTGAAAATAAGTGTTGTGAGAAGATAATAATGAAAAGCATTTTGTTAACACATACATAGCAAAGTAAGGCATTCAATCGAAACGGAAAACAGACAAAAGCACAGATAGAAATTAAAAGCTCAAATAACAAGTGGTTGGTCTTCCTACAGACCAAATCCTCCAGCCTGCAATTATGGAGCACTAAAGCGTAAACATTGGAAAATCAATTTTTCATCTTTGCACAGATTGTAGATATATATATAGGACCATCCCAACCTCCGGAATACTGCGAAGTTTTCACATCTCCGTAATTCATTTGGGAGACTGCTCAACACCTGGGCCGCCTCTACCGAGAATGATCTCTGCCTACACAAGCAGTTTGTACAGATGGGATGCTGATTGTGAGGTCTCTTCTGAAACCATAAACAGATTTTTAAGTTCTACTAAGTTAAGTATTTTATCGGGAATGATACTATGTAGTATTTCATAAAGCTTATATATTCTAGCCTTTTAACATGTAATAGAGAAGTATTTGTAGATTTTAAAAGCTGACTAAAAGATGAGACATACCCACTCCCCACAAATCTCAGTGCATGCTCCTGTGTCTTTTTCATCTTTCTCAAAATTATCCAGCTAGCAAACTAATAAATCAATGGACAATTGAAAACTAGATATAGTAAATGAGTTCTTTTTTGTATGTGACTCTCCTACCTTATTTTGCTAAAACAACATATGATTTTCTTCTTCCTCATGTCTTCCTTGACACTGCCTCACATTTTTGGCCTTTAGTTGAGCGTTCGCCCCTGTGAGGAAGGCTTTGGGTTCTGTCCCTTGGCCGAGACATACCAGAGTCTTTATAAATAGTTGTTTCTACTCCTGCTTAGCGCTAAGCATTTTTCGGGAGTGGACAACTGATTCGTTCATTGTTTGTATAATGTATAATGCGGCAGGTCGAAGTATCCTGCTGGGCGCCTTGAAGTGAGTTAGCACTATAAAATTGGTATAAGTTCCACGTTGTCACACGGAGACATACTACAGCCCCCCAAAACACCACACGCATATGACGTACACCCAGGGAAGGTCGTCCTTATATGGCCTGAGATGTTGATAGGAAGTTAGGTGTGCTTTGGTAATTATTTTGATGGGGGCCGTGGTGGCCGAGTGGTTAAGGTGTCCCGACATTTTATCACTAGCCCTCCACCTCTGGGTTGCCAGTTGGAAACCTACGTAGGGCAGTTGCCAGGTACTGACCGTAGGCCGGTGGTTTTTCTCCGGGTACTCCGGCTTTCCTCTACCCCTAAACCTGGCACGTCCTTATATTAAATGACCCTGGCTGTTAATAGGACGTTAAACAAAAACAAACAAACCAAAGGTAAGTATTATTTAACGAGGGGAAAACAAAAAAAATCTTTCGTTTATATTTTGTTCATGTCTCCTAAAATCATAAAATTGTCACACCGCTCTAATCTGATCATGTCCAAAAGTCAGATCTTCAGAAGTGGGGTTACTTGGGTTGGGACTAATACTTTCCTACATGTACATGTACAAGTGCCCATTGTTCGTCATTCATTATCAACGCCAACACTATGGACTCCGCCATTTGAAATTCTAGGTCATGTCTCTGTCTACATGGCAAATCAGAGTTTTAAAAGCACTTCTCCCTTGCCAGTCCTATCAGTACTGAAGGTTAACTATCCATCTATATAAAACAGGGGTTGCTTAAAAGAGTCGTTTAGCTTGGTTTCTCCAACGAAAAGAATGTTCGCTACCGACCTCCTAAGGATCATGGTCAAGTCGTTAAATTTGTGTGGTATACTGTAAGTATTAAGGTAGAATAAAATCGGTAAAGGTCCTTGATTTGTAACCTCTTTAGTCATGAGTTAGTTTCCTATTTCATGATGTATTGTCTTTTGGCATATTATTATGATTATGCATTTTATGAGATAATATATCTTTTAAGGGATAGCAATTCTGACAATGCTATATAGTTCCAATTTAACACGGATATGAATGTATTAGTTAAGATTGTCTGACATGTGTATGGTGATTGTCAGAAATCCCTTTTCCTCATGGAATAAATTGAAATCTACTTTTACCTTAGATGGTTTCTACATATAAGGATAACTACAACAAAGCAAATTCATGTACTAGTGACATATTTTTTTTTCAAATCTGTATTGTAAAAGGGAATGGTAGGAGGGATAAATAAAATAGCGAGTCTTGTGAGTTTTGAGATTTTGGTATACAGTTATGTGTATGGTCACATTAAGTCCGTCATTTAACGATTTCCGGGTAGTTAAAATGTCCTGTTTGAAACGACGAGTCTTGTACAGCATTTAAAATGATAATTTGTGTTGACTTTACCTTATTTTGCACGCTTAAAAACAGATGACATAATATAAAAAGCCATACTTTCATTATCATGGTTCATGACATTTGCTGTGGGTAAGGGAAATAGCTTGCTGTTTTTAAAAGAAATCAAGACCAAAAAACCTTAGAACTACCTTGTATTATTCAAGTCGACTTACCGTAACACGACGTTTTGAGATGATCTTTGCGACAAGGTGCGATAGTTTATGACGACATGTGGAGATTATTTATATCTATATTAATTAAGACATCAAATTGCAGTTGTGGATTTTTGAAAGTTTATATCAAGTTCCATTATCATCTATTCGTCAAGAAAATTGCCGAAACGACGTACATGTATTGCACATACTTTGTGATCTCATCAGAACCCGAAAGGTTCCGGATGATATTGTCACGTGACCTATCTCTAGTGTTGGCGACCTTTGTGTCGCTCAAGCTTCAGATTCTTACTACTGATTTTGCTGCGTTGATT